>NW_022060028.1:0-22888 GCF_007399415.2 Gopherus evgoodei | reverse complement strand
CTGTCTGGCTCACTCACTGAGCTGGTGTCAATTTCCGCACCCCTAACTGGCCCTCTAGGACCTCACCCCCTGTCTAAGCACCGCTGCTCCTTGTCCCCAAGTGCCCCTTCCTGAGACCCCCTCCCACTTCCCCCCAGAACCCCACCACCTACTTGTCCCCTCACAAACCCCTGGGACTCCCATGCCTATCCAACCACTGCCTGTCCCCTGACTGCCCCCCCCCCGAACCCCTGACCTATCTAACCCCCCCGTCTCCCTGCCCCGGACTGCTCCCCAAACCTCCACGCCATCCAACACCCCCTGCTCCCTGTCCCTTGACTGCCCCCCCGGAACCCCTACCCCTTCTCCAACCCCCAGCCCCCTTACCTTGCCACTCAGACCAGCGTGTCTGGCTCCACGCAGCTCCAGACACGCTGCTGCATACATGCTGCCGTGCTCCCCCACGGAGCCCACAGCCCCCTCCCCTACCCACACAGCCCCTGCCTTCCAGATTTGAACACCTTAAAATTCAAGAGTTCTCAAGCTCAGTTTGGGCAGCTGTTACTTCATTTCTCCCAAATAAAATATACCAATCCGCTGTAACTTGCTGTAGAAAAAGTAGGATAAAATTGAGCAAGAAATGCTTCTCAGTGATTATTAGGACTGTAATTGCTATTTTCAACAGCCATTGCCTTTTGTTTGTTTGTTTGTTTGTTTAAAAGGAAGACAGTGATAGCGCATTGGCAAACTCCCCATAGAAAGAAAGAGTGGAATAAAAGAATAATAAAGGCACCTCAACTTTTCCTCATTTATGGAGGACAGTCTTATAATATGCATCCAGATATCCTCCAATCACACAAGCTGAAAATTGTTCCACTTTACTGCAGCTCTGTAACCATATGGGAACCAATCCTGTCTGTGTTCTGTGCACATCCAAAATTCCTGCTGAATGACCTGCCTTGGGAGCGAGTAACCAGTGACTCAGGGCTGCAGCGGAAGGAGAGGGCAGGTGTGGGGGGAGAGTCCAGGGCTGGGGCAGCAGTGGGGTGGGGGGAGAGCACGGGTGAGAGGTAAAGGGGGAAGCCCAGCACTGAGGCGGCAGGGAGTGTGTAGGGGGAGAGCCCAGGGCTGGGACAGGGGGCAGCCAAAATTTATTTTGCTTAGGGAGGCAAAAAACCTAAAGCCGGCCCTGACTGAAGTCCTTGAGGAGGTCCCACTTGACACTTTGTTGGTGAAATCTAAGTCTAGAACTCACAGCAGATGTGGGAGTTGTGACCTGATTCTGAATAGTCTGCCTGAGGTTGGTACCCGTGCTCTTCAGCCACTCCAGACAGCCTGACAGCCCTTCTTCCCCTGTCATCCGGGATGGCATGAGTGAGCCAGGTAGTCTTGAAAAGCCTGTTCTGCCACAGTGTGACAATACTCTCCTCTGTCTTCAGCAACTCAGGGGCTGGAAAAAGGTGTGAAGTGGCCATTACACTTTACAAGTATGGTATCCTGTAGGAGGAGTAGGATCAAGGTTTGAACATAGGGCCATGGCAGGGAGCACCTGCCCACTGTAGTGACACGATAGAGCGGAAGTGTGTGGTGTGGGTATTTGGGGTATCTCACAAATAGGGCAGAGCTAAGGTCGTGTGAGCATTTACCTTCTTTCTCTTTTCCAGTTGTCAGAAGTCAGAGTTTTGCTGAACTCTGCCTTTGGGAAGGGCTCGAGCTATCACTGGGCACCTTAACTCTGCATTAACAAAGGGTTTTTTGTGACCTTTTATTTCCTAGTTTATTAAACAGAAGGAACAATGTTTGTTGGTGGGAGTTCCTGGCCATTTAGACAACTGTCGTTCTCACCTAGGTTTGCAGTTGATATGCTACTGTGGCTCGGTAATAATCAGAAGACCTAGATTTTATATTCTACTTTTCATCAACAGAACTCCAAGAGCTTGACATCATTATCCCCATTTTACAGATGGGACACTGAGGCATATGGTCATCCAACAGGCCAGTCACAGAACTGAGAATAATTTCAATCCAGTGGCTTCTCCACTGGGGCACACAGTCACTCTGTGATTCCAAAGTGCTCCTCTCCACTCCTCTGCATGTTTTGTCATAGTTTCCTTCTTGTCCTACCCTCGGGGCATGTGCAGAACAATTGATCATCATCTGTCTAACAACCTGGTACATCTCTGAAGACTGTTACCACGTCCCCCCTCACCCTTCTCTTCTCCAGAGTAAACACGCCCAATTCTTTCTACCTTTCCTCACAGGTCAGTTTTTCTAAACCTCGTTATCATTTTTGTTCCTCTCTTCTGCACTGTGTCTAATTTTTTCCCATCCCTCTTAAAGGGCGGTGCCCAGAACTGGACACACTACTCCAGCGGCTGCGTCACCAGTGCCGAGTAGAGCAGAACAGTTACCTCTCAGGTCTTACATACAACACACCTGTTAATTCACCCTGGAATGGGCAAGCTAGCCCAGACCTTCAGCAAACAATAACTGCTATGGGCCAAATCCTAAGGAACTCATTCTTCTCTAACTCAGACAATCTCTACACTACAAAATTGTCGACCTAACGAACGCCAGCAGACAGTCGCCACAGTAATTACATCGCTCGTGGGTGTCTGCACTTTGCTCCTTATGTCAGCGGTGCGTGACCTCACCAGGCGCACTCGTGCCAATTGCACTGATAGTATGGGGCATCGTGGGAAGGCTCCTGAAAGCCAATAACATTCAACATAAGCAAGGCAGTGTCTACATTGACACTAACTATATCAACTTTGACTGTATGCCACTCGTGGAGGTGGGGTTATTAAGTCAGCGTAGTGGGGCGGTTACATCAGCAGGAGTGAAATTTAAGTGTAAACGCTTCCATAGTTAGGTCGACATAATGTGCCTTGAGTCAGCCTAACTCTGTAGTGGAGACCAGGCCTCAATAGTCAATGGCCATGATGTTCACACTGTCTTAACAAGAACCATAGCACTGAAGTCCCTCCTGAGGGCACTTTCAAAGCAGGGATCATTAGCAGCAGCCTCAGTGGAGATCCCAAGAGCTGCCTGAGCCAATGTGAGGCTGCTTTCCCCTATAAAGCCTAGAAGGCTCCAGAGCAGGAGGCATGGAGGCCCCTTGTAATATACACGGGTGTGTGTATCAAGCAAGAAGTCAAGAGCCGACCCAGTGCAGCAGTGGAAGGTAGGTGTCTTGGCAGAGCGAATAAGGGTTTGTCCATACGGGGTGATGGTGCACAATAGTGGGGTCTTAATTCTGAAATGCCTCAATGTGTTGTGCACAAAGGAACTTTCTGTGGGCGCCAGTCTACGCCAGAGTCTACACGAGCCAGTTCGGATGCCGGATGTTGGTGCCCTTTAGAAATCCCATTGCTCTTGAGTGAACTACCCCACCTGATAGACTCTGAGAGCAGGAGGCAGCGGGGAGCAGCATGGAAATGGAAACCAGATTCTCACACCCACTCAGCATCAACACAGAGGTCGCCACTTCTAGCTGAGGATTAAAGGTAAATCTGAACGTTGCTGGCTTTTGGCCACACAAGGAGTCAGTGTGGCAAGCTGGGGTGGAAATCTACAGTGCGGTAGGTTGCTGTGCAGTAAGGGGCCGCGCGGATCCAGCTATCACACACTAAAAGTCCCCTAGTGGATTTTGCCCTAATACTTTTTGAAATGGGGGTAGGTCAATGCGCATTAGGGAATGTTTAGTGCACTGGAGCAGGGTCCACACAGTGTGTTAGTAAGTGGCAGGCTAATGCTCTGCAGATTCACACTCCAGCTTGCCACGATCTAACTCTCTGTTTAGACAAGTCCGTGGTCAGATCCTGGGGATCTCACATAGGAGGGAAATGGTGCAGTAGTGGGAAAGGGCACAGCCAGAGCTGTCTCTCAGGCGCACATCATAGTTGTGCATCTCCTGCTCCCCCACACTTCCTATTCTGCCCTTGATATGTCTCATCCTCCCCCATCCCCATCAGGGCTGAACTGCAACACTGCAGAGTGTGGCTGGGAGCACTGAATTCCAGCTGTTTTGTTGCACCTGGGATGCTGCACCAAATCCAGGCTCAGACACTCTCACTCTTCAGCTGCAGCAGAGTGCAGCTAGGGTAGAGTGTGTCTCAGGGTGCCAAGGAGTGGAGGAAAGGGAGAGGAGTCTGTATGTGCCTGCTCGGGAGATTCCCTTTGTGCACAGGGAAGGGCACTGGGCAGAGGGAGTTTCCCAGCTGTGCTGCTAGTCAAGGTCCTGCTCTCAGTGTCTAAGGCATTAGCATGAGGAGAGCATGTTCACGCCCTGCTCTGCTGGTGCTGACATGCAGGCTCTGAGCTGCCACTGCTGTCTCAGAGCTGGGGGAGAGAGGAGAGACGTCTCTTCTTTCCCATTTACTGCGTGGGGCTGGGAACGGAGCAGAGAGTGAGAAGAGAAGCAGATGCATGGATGAGCAGAATTTAATGGGGCTGGGAATTTCAGGGGAGTCAGGTGACCAACTCCCCTTGATTTTTCAACAGTGTCTAATTTCCTTAGGTCCCTTTGAATATCTCAGCCTCAGAAAAGACTCAGGGAGTTTCACTGAAAGAGGAGATGAACAAGGTGGGACATGTGAGAGGTTAAGGACTAATGAATTGGACAGAGAAACTTCATCAGGTGGCACCTACAAATCAAGAGTGACCCAATCAACTTAATAGACAACACCTTTAGCACTCAGACATGAAACAATTTCCTTTTTATACAATGTGCATTTGTCTCCTGGAATTCACTAGAGATCATTGAGTAATTCAGGAAACTGAACAATGTGGCAAGCTATAGCTCTGGATAGATTTGGATAGCGGGCATACCTGGGATGCTGGACATGTGGGGTCAATTCTCTGTTCTCCAGCAGGCTCCCTGGGCTCCTTGGGGGAATTGCTCAGACCAGATTTTAAAGGTGTTGAGGCATGAAATGATGTAGATGGGCACCAAGTGGAATGCTGAAAAACATCTAAGCAGATTAGGCATCTAATATCCTTTGGCTTGAATGGGAGTTAGGCACTGAGGCTGATCAAGGACTTTGTAAAATCCCACTGGGCACTGCTCTGCATTTTTAGGCACTAAGTATCTATCAAACTGTCCCTCTGGGCCTCAGTTCTCCATCTGTACAATGGGCACAGAAACCTTTTCCAATCTCACTGTGGTATTGTAAGGATAATACATTAAGGACTGTGAGATGCTCAGATACTACAATTTTGCTCGGCCTGTAACCAACACACTTCCATTGTTTTGGGTATTTGGGAATAGTCACAGAGTGAAGGCTGATTAAGGACCTTAGACATGCAGGGTCCTTCTAGGAAACAATTGACTACAAAGGCTTTGTCTGTCTGACTACTCAGAATTTACAGCTCCTGGCTCTGACCTTACCTGGGCAGCTGTAAAATGGGAGGATCTCGGCAGAAGTTAATATGGCAAAAAACAGTTTGGGAGATCAGATATAGACCTCATAGATTATTCATGTGAGGAAAGGCTGTGAGATCGTTCTTGTTTAAATCCATTCTTTTACTCTCTCTTACCGCCGCTGACCATTTTTAGTGTGGGCTAAAAACTTGCCAGTGGCTAGCATCCTTTGAGGAACAGCAGATCCTTTGTGGCTCTGCATACCTTGAATTAAGATCCTGATTCAGCAAAGCCCTCAGGCTCAGATTTTTAAAGCTATTTAGAGGTTGCAGAGCTCTGTGTTGCAACAATGCTTAATTGACTTAGGAGCTTAAATTTCATTTTCAAAAGGGATTTAGGCATGGAGGAGTCTGAATCCCATTGGCTGTCAATAGACTGTAGACTTCTCAGAGCTTAATCTGGGAAAATGAGATTTGGGCTTGGGCATTGCAATGCTGTGTGCTGCAGCACCTAAATAGCTTGAAAAATCTGAGCTTAAGGCACATTGGTTGCCTAATACTTTTGAAAATCCCACTAGGTGCCTATCTGCAACTTTGGTGCTTAAATGCCTCTGGATATCTGTCCTTCTGCAGTTGCTTAAGCTGATGCAATGTTTCTCCTTTTCAAAGTCCCTTCTCTGAGTTTTAGTATTTTCCTTAGTACCTAGATGCACCTCATAGAGCAAGCAGAAGAGGACAATCGAACGATCATCACAGAATTCA
Organism: Gopherus evgoodei; assembly: GCF_007399415.2. Classification (NCBI taxonomy): domain Eukaryota; kingdom Metazoa; phylum Chordata; order Testudines; family Testudinidae; genus Gopherus; species Gopherus evgoodei. The sequence goes on along the minus strand of NW_022060028.1, from coordinate 16,786 downwards.
TCCTCCTTGGATTCGGGAATCTCCCTGAACTGCAGATCCTTCTCTTCCTGGTTTTCCTGGTGATCTACATTGTGACCATGTCTGGGAACATCCTCATCTTTGCGCTAGTTGTGGCTGATCAACACCTTCACACCCCCATGTACTTTCTTCCTGGGGAACTTGTCCTGCTTGCAGACCTGCTACACCTCCACCATCTTGCCCAGGTTACTGGTCAGTCTCGTGACTGGAGACAGAACCATTTCTGTCAGTGGCTGTTTTGCACAGCTTTATTGCTTTGGTTCTCTGGCAGCTACAGAATGTTATCTCCTAGCAGCGATGTCTTATGATTGATATTTAGCGATATGCAACCCCCTGCATTATGCAGCCCTGATGAACAGCAGGTTGTGCCTCCAGCTAGCAGCAGGGTCTTGGATAAGTGGATTTCTAACTTGTGTAATAACAATGTGGTTTATGTCACAATTAACATTCTGTGGCCCCAGTGAAATTGACCATTTCTTTTGTGATTTTCTCCAATGCTAAAACTCTCCTGCAGTGACACCAGCATGATCACACTGGTTAGTTTCATACTCACCTCCATAAACACGCCTTGCCCATTTCTATTAACTGTGACATCCTATGTTGTATCATTGCTACTATCCTGAGAATCCCTTCCATTACCTGGAGGCAAAAGGCCTTTTCCACCTGCTCCTCTCACCTCATTGTGGTTACAGTTTTCTATGGGACCCTAATGACTGTGTATCTGCTACCAAAACCAATACACTAAAAGCCCTGAACAAAGTGTTCTCTGTCTTCTACACAGTCCTGACTCCCATGATCAACCCCCTCATCTACAGCCTGCGAAACAAAGAGGTGAAGGAGGCCCTGAGAAAAGTCATCCGGTAATACATGTTGCTCAAATGAATTCAGATGGAGTGATCTGTGAAGGAACCTATCTGGTTAAAGAGTAAGAAATTTGACATCTAGTAGTTGCCAACCTCACACCAATGGGAACTGCTTTGGGGAATGTCAGGACATGCTATGTTTTGGGTTGATGACATTCCCATCCGTGGCTAAAGCTGATATTTGCTACTGCCTAAAAGGAGTTTAGTCTGTAAAAGGGAACATTCTGGAATTGGCGAGGATCTTATCTGTATTCAGATGGATTAGACATAGATTTGCTCATTTTATATTATTTTGTTTGGTGACTTAGTTTTTTCTGTCTGTTACTACTTGGGACCACTTAAATCCTGTATTGAATAAAATCACTTTATACTTATTAATTAACCCAGAGTATGTATAAATAATTGATGGGCAAACAAGTGTGCATATCTCTCTATCAGTGTTATAGAGGGTGAACAACTGTATGAGTTTGTTCTGCATAAGCTTTATACAGGGTTAAACTGTTTTATTTGGGTTTAGACCTCATTGGGAGTTGGGCATCTGAACGCTAAAGACGAGCACACTTCTGTTAGCTGCTTTCATAAACCTGCAGCTTTGGGGCAAGTAATTCAGACCCTGGGTCTTTGTTGGAGCAGATGGGAATGGCTGGCTCAGCAAGACAGATGCTGAAGTCCTGAGCTGTCAGAGAAAGCAGAGGTAGAAGTAGTCTGGGCACTCAGGTCGCAGCTCCCAGAAGGGTTTCTTTGATCTAACCCATCACAGTCAACGTTTGAAGCACTTGTCTTGCTTGTGCTTTCACTCCTGTTTCAGGCAATGGGCAGAGCTTTCATGAGTCACTGGTGGACATTTCAGGGGCATTTTCTGACCTGTAAGAAGAAGGCATCTATTGGAGGAGGATGAGGGTGATACAGACCTGGCAGACTCAAACTGGCTGATACTGCTCATGGGTCTTGGGAGAGTCTCTGATGTCCCCTGTGTAGACTGGTGCTTCTGAAGCAGGGCCACAAGCACAGACTGGTGGTACCCCATCCTCATGAAGACCTGGGATAACCAGAAATTGCACTGGGGCCATGATTTTATGTACACAAGGAGCCAGAGTACAGACACCGTAAAGGGTACTACTCCATGGGTGTTCAGGCCATTGGGACCACAGAGGCAAAGTTATGGATGCCAACGTGGGCTGCCCTGGAAAAGTTCCTGATGCCAGGGTTTTCTGTCAGTCAGGCATCTACCTTCATGGACTGGCCGGAACACTATTCAAATGACAATGTCATTAATGGAATTACTGTTTCCATGGTTATTCTAGGGGATCCCATATACCTCCTTTTGCCGGGGCATATGAAACCATATCTTGATCAGAGGCCATGTCAAAGGATGCTTAATTATCTTCTCAAAAGGTGTAGAATGGTGGTTGAATGTGTGTTTGTCAGATTGAAATCCTCAAGTCCTGAGTTTGGGCTAACATTGCAATGTACACATTCCCTAAGACCCAGTGCGTCAGACCCAAAACAGATTAATGGCTATCAAAATAAAATAAATGATGTGAATGATTTGTGTTGATGCAACCTCTTTGCTACAGCAACAACAACAAGAAAATCAATGTCAAGTTCAAAACCAGCAGATAGGCATGGAGGAAATGCTACTCATGGCATATTGAAAAGTATTAGCTTCTTTCATCCTGAAGCACATTGGGTAAAATTTCCAAAAGTGTCTAGCTGACTTAGAAGCATAAATCTCATTGACTTTCTATGAGACACAGATCCCCCATCCTTAGGTCCTTCTGAAAGGGGAAACTTAAGCTCTGAAGTCACTTTGGTGCTTTTGAAAATTCTACCCATTAAATAGTACTTTAATCCATAGGCCTCTGATTCAAATTAATACACAGAAACTAATTGAAGGCGTGACAGTAGTTGCGTCACTGAGGGTCGTCTACACGGGAGCTGAAGGTGAGCCTCCCAGGCTGGGTAGGTAGACTCGTGCTAGCAGGACTTGTCCTAGCATGCTAAAAATAGCTGTGTGGATGTTGTAGGGTGGGATCAAGCCTGGCACTCCCCTGAGGTGAGGGATGTCATTATGACTGGATCAAATCTTGTTATGGTTGAGTTAAAAATCTTATTCTAACTGATGTGTGGACACCCCTTCTATTCACATAAATGTCAGGATGAGTTCATCAGAAGCCCCCTCTTCCATCTAAGACAAACAGTGTGTGAACCTGCCCAAGAATTGGACTGAGTGGGCAGAAGGGTTTGGCTGAGCACAGGCTGGTGGTGTGAAAGAAGAGAGAAAGAGAGAACACACAGAACTGAGAGAGGGAGACTGAGGGAAAAAAACAAGGAAGGCAAACAGTAGCCCAGTGCGAGCCTGGGAAAGTGACCATTTAGATTGAATGAGATGGCTAATGAGACTGGGGGGGCGGTTAGCAAAGAAGCTGCTTCTCTTGATCTTGGTTCCTCATGCATTCAGGGAAGTCGGACTTTGTACATTCCTTGTCAATAAATGAAACTGGATCAAAGAAAATATCAGACTCCATCAATTTCTACTTCTGACTGGGACATCCTCACGGCTCCAAACTGTGACTAGCCACTCGTATTAAAAAGAGGTAACAATACACAGTCTCTCCCCCGCATGGAGATACACATTGTATTTGGAGAGGTTTGAACCCTAATGCCCTCAGCATCTACTCAAGATTGTCTTCTTCTTGCAGCAGAATAGTTGAGAGTGTGTGAGTGTTTGTGTCTCTATCTGGTGCCTAGAGAAAAACAACCCAATATGCTGCTTAGAGTAACAGGAATTATCATCATTGCCTATGATAACTCTGATTATTCTTGTTAGCCATGCAAATGTCAAGTCCCACTTTGATGACTACAGACTAATCGCACATCGTGGAAAAAGATATTTATTGGTTCAGAATTTGCCATCTTTTAATTTTATTATATGTCCCTATGATGTTTTTGTGGTTTCCCAGGATTGTGCAGCACCACTGACATCTCTGCTTAGCATGGGGAAGCCAGGTCTTTGCCTGCCAGGAGTCAGCTCCCTGAATATTATTGTGATTTTTGGTGGAAGTGGCCATCTATCACAAAGGCAGGCTTACTTGGGTGTTAAGAGAGACTGGAGTGTCCAAGGGGACTGTCTGTGACTCCATGTTAAGGCTATTGTAGTGCTTGAGGAGGTCCCACTTGATACTCGGTGGTGAAATCTAAGTCTAGAACTCACAGTCAATGTGGGGGTTGTGCGCTGTTTCTGAACAGTCTGCCCTGAGGTTGGTACCCGTGCTCTTCAGCCACTTCCAGACAGCCTGACAGCCCTTCTATCCCGGTAATCGGGGATGGCATGAGTGAGCCAGGTCGTCTTGAAAAGCCTGTGTTGCCACAGTGCGACAATACTCTCCTCTGTCTTCAGCAACTCAGGCTGGAAAAGGGTTTGAATAATGGCCGTTACACTTTACAAGTGTGCTATCCTGTCAGGGGAGTAGGATCAGGATTTGAACATAGGGCCATGGCAGGAAGCACCTGGCCACTGCAGTGACATGGTAGAGTGGGAATGTGTGATGTGAGTATTTTGGGTGGTATTCACAAATAGGGACAGAGTTAAGGTTGTGTGGGCATTTATCTCCTCTCTCTATTCCTGTTCTCAGAAGTCAGAGTTTTGCTGAACTCAGCCTTTGGTGAAGGGCCTGAGCTATCACGGGCACCTTAACTTCTGCTTTAACAAAGACTTTTTTTGTGACATTTTATTTTCCTAGGTTTTAAACAGAAGGAGCAATGTTTGTTGGTGGGAGTTATGGCCATTTAGACAACTGTCGTTCTCACCTAGGTTGCAGTTGATGCGCAACTGTGGCTCGGTAATAACTCAAAAGACCTCAGCTTTTATATTGTACTTTTACATCAACACATCTCCAAGAGCTTGAGATCATTATCCTCATTTTACAGATGGGACTCTGAGGCACATGGTTCATCAACAGGCAGTCGCCAGAGCTGGGAATAATCTCAATCCAGTGGCTTCTCCACTGGCCACACAGTTGCTCTTTGATTCCACAGTGCTCCTTCCCACTCCTCTGCCATGTTTTGTTATAGTTTCCTCTTGTCCTACTCTCGGTTGCACCTGGAGAACGATGGACTCATTATCCAATTTTTTAACAACCTGGTACATCTCTAAAGACTGTTACACGTTCCCCCCTCAACCTTCTCTTCTCCAGACTAAACACGCCAAATTCTTTCTACTTTTCTCACAAGTCAAGTTTTCTAACATCTTTATCATTTTTGTTGCTCTCCTCTGGTCTGTGTCTAATTTTTCTGCATCCTCTTAAAGTGCAGTACCCAGAACTGGACACATACTCCAGCTGAGGCCTCACAGTGCCTGAGTAGAGCACAACAATTACCTCCAGGTCTTACATGCAACACACCTGTTAATTCACCCAGGGAATGGGCAAGCTAGCCCAGACAGTCAGCAAAGAATACTTCTATGGGCCAAAACTTAAGGAACTCATTCTTCTCTAACTCAGGGCATATCTACACTACAAATTAAGTCGACCTAACTTACGCCAGCAGATAGTCGCCGCAGTAATTACATCGCTCGAGCGTGTCTACACTTTGCTCCTTGTGTCGGCGGTGCTTGACCTCACCAGCAGCACTCACGACGATTGCACTGACAGTGTGGGGCTCATGGGAAAGCTCCTGAAAGCCAATAACATTTGACATAAGCAATGCAATGTCTACATTGATACTAACTATATTAACCTTGACTCTACGCTGCTTCGTGGAGGTTCAGTTATTAAGATGGTGTAGTGGGCAGTTACATCAGCGGGAGTGAAATTTAAGTGTAAAAGCTTCCATAGTTAGGTCGACATAAAATGCCTTGACTCAAGCCTGTCATAAACAGATAGTTAAGGGTTAATGTCTCTTTTACCTGTAAAGGGTTAAGAAGCTCAGTAAACCTGGCTGACACCTTACCAAAGGACTAATAGGGGGACAAGATACTTTCAATCTCGGTGGAGGGAGCCTTTGTTCGTGTTCTTTGTTTGGGTGTTGTTTACTTTCAGGACTGAGAGGGACCAGACCAGATGTACATCCAGGCTCTCCAAATCCTTTCTGAATCAGTCTTTCATGTTCAAAATTGTAAGTATAGCCAGGCTAGGCAGATTAGTCTTATGTTTGTTTGTTTTTTCAACTTGTAAATGAGTTTTCTATTTTGCTGGAAGGATTTTTACCTCTGTTTGCTGTAACTTTGAATCTAAGGCTGGGGGGGTCTCTCTAGTCTATACGAATCTGAATACCCTGTAAGCGTTTTTCCATCCTGATTTAGAGAGATAATTTTTACTTTTTTTCTTTCTTTAATTAAAAGCTTGCCTTTTAAGTACCTGATTGATTTTTTCCTTGTTTTAAGACCTAAGGGGATTGGGTCTGAACTCACCAGGGACTGGTGGGGGGAAAGGAGGGAGAAGGGTTAATTTCTCCTTGTTTCTAAGATCCAGGGAGTTTGGATCTTTGTTCACCAGGGAATTGGTGAAGTCTCTCAAGGCTGCCCAGGGAGGGAAAGTTTTGGGGAAATAGAAGTGTACCAAGCACTCAATTTTGGCTGGTGGCAGCGTACCAGATCTAAGCTAGTAATTAAGCTTAGAAGAGTCCATGCAGGTCACCACCATCTGTACCCGAAAGTTCAGATTGGGGAAAAAACCTCTGCACAGCCTAACTCTGTAGTGGAGACTAGGGCTCAATAGTCAATGGCCTTGATGTTTACACTGTCTTAACAAGCATCATAGCATTGAATTCCCTCCTGAGGGCACTTTCAAAGCAGGGATCCTTAGCAGCAGCCTCAGTGGAGATCCCAAGAGCTGCCTGAGCTAAGTGAGGCTGCTTTCCCCTATAAACTCTAGAAGGCTCCAGAGCAGGAGGCATGGAGGCCCCTTGTAATATACACGTGTGTGTGTATCAGGCAAGAAATCAAGAGCCGGCCCAGTGCAGCAGTGGAAGGTAGGTGTCTTGGCAGAGCGAATAAGGGTTTGTCCATACGGGGTGATGGAGCACAATAGTGGCGTCTTAATTCTAAAGTGCCTCAATGTGTTGTGCACAAAGGAACTTTCTGTGGGCAACATCAAGAGTCTACACGAGCCAGTTCACGTGCCGGAGGCTGGTGCCCTTTAGAAATCCCATTGCTCTTGAGTGCACTACCCCACCCTGTAGACAGACTCTGAGAGCAGGAGACAGAAGGGAGCAGCATGGAAGTGGAAACCAGATCCCCACACCCACTCAGCATCAACACAGAGGTCACCGCTTCTTGCTGAGGATTAAAGGTAAATCTGAACCTTCCTGGGGTTTGCCCACACAAGGAGCCTGTGCGTGGCAACTGGGGTGGAAATCTACAGTGCGGTAGGCTGCTGTGCAGTAAGGGGCCACGCGGATCCAACTATCACAACACTAAAAGTCCCCTAGTGGATTTTGCCCTAGTGCTGTTTGAAATGGGGGTAGGAGCTGTCTCTCAGGTGCACACCGTAGTTGTGCATCTCCTGCTCCCCCACACTTCCTGTTCTGCCCTTGATAGGTCTCATCCTTCCCCACCCCCAACAGGGCTGAACTGCAACACTGCAGAGTGTGCTGGGAGCACTGAGTGCCAGCTGTTCTGTTGCACCCGGGATGCCGCACAAAATTCCAGGCTCAGACACTTTCACTCTTCAGCTGGGCAGCAGAGGTGCAGCTGGGGTAGAGTGTGTCTCAGGGTGCCAAGGAGGAGAGGAAAGGGAGAGGAGTCTGTATGTGCCTGCTCGGGAGATTCCCTTTGTGCATGGGGAAGGGCACTGGGCAGACGGAGTTTCCCAGCTGGCCACTGCTAGTCAAGGTCCTGCTCTCAGTGTCTCAGGCATTAGCATGAGGAGAGCATGCTCACGCCCTGCTCTGCTGGTGCTGACATGCATGCTCCTGAGCTGCATCTGCTGTCTCAGAGCTGGGGGAAGAGAGGAGAGAGCTCTCTTCTTTTCCCATTTACTGCATGGGGCTGGGAACGGAGCAGAAGAGTGAGAAGAGAAGCAGATGCATGGATGGGCAGAGTTTTATGGGGCTGGGAATTTCAGGGGAGTCAGGTGACCAACTCCCCTTGATTTTTCAACAGTGTCTAATTTCTTTAGGTCCCTTTGAATATCCAAGCCTCAGAAAAGACTCAGAGAGTTTCACTGTAAGAGGAGATGAACAAGATGGGACATGTGAGAGGTTAAGATTAATGAATTGGACAGAGAAACTCCATCAGGTGCACCTACAAATCAAGAGGTGACCCAATCAACTAACAGACAACACCTTTAGCTCTCAGACATGAAACAATTTTCTCTTTACACAATGTGTCGTCGTCTCCTGGAACTCACTGTCATAAGAGATCATTGAGTAATTCAAGAAACTGAATAATGTGGCAAGCTATAGCTCTGGATGGCAGGGGGCTAACCTGGAATGTTGGACGTGTGGGGTCAATTCTCTGTTCTGCAGTAGGCTGCCTGGGGCCCTTTGGGGAATTGCTTAGGCCAGATCTTAAAGGTCTTGAGGCACCAAATGATGTAGATGGGCACCAAGTGGAATGCTGAAAAGCATCTAAGCAGGTTAGGCATCTAATATCCTTTGGCTTGAATGGGAGTTAGGCACTGAGGCTGATCAAGGACATTGTAAAATCCCACTGGGCACTGCTCTGCATTTTTAGGCACTAAGTATCTTATCAAACTGTCCCTCTGGGCCTCAGTTCTCCATCTGTACAACGGGCACAGAAACCTTTTCCAATCTCACTGTGGTATTGTGAGGATAAATCCATTAAGGCAGTGGCCCCCAACCTTTTTGTGGCCAGTAGCACAATCATGTTTTCAGAAGAGTGTGATGGGCGCCAACAATTTTTCAAGGCTTATTTTGTATTTGTGCATTAAATAATACGAAAAACATCATATTTAATATTCTTCCCATTCTAGGCTGAAATAATACATACATTGTCTCTTATTTGAACCTCTTATTTTGGAGCAAAATGTTAAAAAAATAATAAATTGCAAAGCACAAGAAAACAGCAGTATCAGTGCAGGAAGAATACTCACATACAGAGCCAGCTCCAGTCACCAGTGGAGCAAGCAGGTGCCTGGCAGGGGGCCCTGGAATCTCTCCCCTGATGAGCACTAGACAGACCTCAGAGTTCTCTGTGCCCAGCAGACGTGGGGCTGCGGCTTCTCTGCAGCCCCCAGTTCTCTGTACCTGGCAGGCGCGGGACCGCAGCTTCTCTTCTTGAAGCTGGAGAGAAGCCGCAGCCCCGCACTTGCCGGGGACAGAGAGCACTGGCACCCGCAGCCTTGGAGTTCTCTGTCTCCGACAGGCACAGAGCCAGACGAAGCGCAGCCCTGCGCCTCCTGGGGAAAGAGAGAAGCAGCGCCCACAACCCTGGAATTCTCTGTCCCCAGCAACCACAGGGCTGCTGCTTCTTTCCCCTGTTGAGCACCAGGCAGGAGCACATAAATGCCCCAGTGAGCGCCATGGTGCCCGCAGGCACTGCGTTGGGTATCACTGCATTAAGGACTGTGAGGTGCTCAGATACTACGATGTTGCTCGGTCTGTAACCAGCACACTTCCATTGTTCTGGGTATTTGGGAATACTCATTTAGTGAAGGCTGATTAAGGACCTTAGACCATGCAGTGTCATACTAGGAAAACAATTGAACTACAAAGGCTCTGTCTGTCTGACTATCAGAATTTACAGCTCCTGGCTCTGACCTCACCTGGGCAGCTGTAAAATGGGAGGATCTCTGGCAGAAGTTAATATTGCAAAAAACAGTTTGGGAGATCAGAATTAGACCTCAGATTTATTCATGTGAGGAAAGGCTGTGAGATCATTCTTGTTAAAGCCATTCCTTTACTCTCTCTTACCGCCGCTGACCATTTTTAGTGTGGGCTAAAACTTGCCAGTGCATCCTTTGAAGAACAGCAGATCCTTTGTGGCTCTGCATAGCTTGAATTAAGATCCTGATTCAGCAAAGCTCTCAGGCCCAGATTTTTAAATCTATTTAGGGGTTGCTGAGCTCAGTATTGCAACAACGCCTAACTGAATGAGGAGCATAAATTCCATTTTCAAAAGGGATTTACGCATGGAGGAGTCTAAATCCCATTGGCTGTCAAAAGAATGTAGAGTCCTCAGTGCCTACATCTGGGAAAATAAGATTTAGTCTGGGCCATTGTGATGCTGTGTGCTGCAGCACCAAAATAACTTAAAAATCTGGCCTTAAGGCACATTGGTTGCCTAAGTACTTAAGAAAATTCCACTAGGCACCTATCTGCAACTTTGGGTGCTTAAATGCCTCTGGATGTCTTATCCTTCTGCATTTGCTTAAGCTGATGGGATGTTTCTGCCTTTGAAAGTCCTGTCTCTGAGTTTCAGTATTTTTATTTGTATCTAGATGCACCTCAAAGACAAAGCTGAAGAGGACAATCAAACGATCATTACAGAATTCATTCTCCTGGGATTCGGGAATCTCCCTGAACTGCAGATCCTTCTCTTCCTGGTTTTCCTGGTGATCTACATTGTGACCATGTCTGGGAACATCCTCATTGTTGCGCTAGTTGTGGCTGATCAGCACCTTCACACTCCCATGTACTTCTTTCTGGGGAATTTGTCCTGCTTGGAGACCTGCTATACCTTGACCATCCTGCCCAGGTTACTGGCCAGTCTCCTGACTGGAGACAGAACCATTTCTGTCAGTGGCTGTTTTGTACAGTTTTATTGCTTTGGTTGTTTGATAACTACAGAATGTTATCTCCTAGCAGTGATGTCTTATGATCGGTATCTAGCGATATGCAAACCCCTACATTATGCAACCCTGATGAACAGCAGGTTGTGCCTCCAGCTAGCAGCAGGGTCTTGGATAAGTGGATTTCTAATTTGTGTAATAATGATGTGTTTTATGTCACAACTAAACATTCTGTGGCCCCAGTGAAATTGACCATTTCTTTGTGATTTTTCTCCAATGCTAAAACTCTCCTGCAGTGACACCAGCATGATCACACTGGTTAGGTACTACTCGCCTTCTTAGATTCACCTTGCCCATTTTCTATTAACTGTGATGTCCTATGTTTGTATCATTGCTACTGTCCTGAGAATCCCTTCCATTACTGGGAGGCAAAGGCCTTTTCCACCTGCTCCTCTCACCTCATTGTGGTTACAGTTTTCTATGGGACCCTAATGACTGTGTATCTGCTACCAAAAACCAATACACTAAAAGCCCTGAACAAAGTGTTCTCTGTCTTCTACACAGTCCTGACTCCCATGCTCAACCCCCTCATCTACAGCCTGCGAAACAAGAGGTGAAGGAGGCCCTGAGAAAAGTCATCCGATAATATATGTTGCTCAAATGAATTCAGATGGAGTCACTGATCTGTGAAGGAATCCATCCGGCTTAATGAGCAAGAAAGTTTACATCTAGTAGGGCCCCAGCTCACATCAGTGGGGAACTGCTTTGGGGAACATGAGGACATGCTAAGTTTTGGGTTGATGACATTCTCATTCATGGCTAAAGCTGATACTTGACTACTGCCTTAATTGGAAACCTGACTGTCTGCGCTCTACATAGTGACATTTGAGATTTCAGATACGTGTTTCATCTATTCTCTGCTCTCTCTGAATTGTGTGAATGCCACATTCTACTTAGCACTGGCCTCAGATCACTATGGGCATAATTAGCTGGTTCAAATATTTTCTCTCTCCTTGATGTCCTGGATTTCCAAAAGCTCCATAACTCTATATCTGGGAAGATTGTACTGGTCTTCCCATTTGTTGTACTGCGTGTCATTTTGCAATGGGTAGAAGGGGTGTAAGGGTTTGCCTATACTGCAACCTGCTCAGCCCTAGACGTCAACCTGCTGGCCGAGCTTGAACCCCTAGGCTCCCACCGTGAGTGTAAACATAGGCTTGAGTTGTCCACAACTGATATATTAACACTAGGTTTAGAATTTTCCTGACTCACGGGCCTTCCAACACCTAGTGCTCAGGCATTCTAGGCTCCACTATGCAGGCCCTAAGTCAAACCAGTCTGTGCCAGGTCTTCAGCTGGCTAAAGAGAGAGCCTCTCCACCCCCCAGGATACTTGAAAGAAACTGGAACAACGGACAGTGACTGCAAGGGTGTGAGCGATTGCTGGACACCAGGCTAAAAGGAGATTAGTCTGTAAAAGGGAGGCATTCTGGAAACTGGTGAGGGTGTATTCAGTTTGATTTAGACATAAATTTGAGCGTTTTATTTTATTTTGCTTGGTGACTTTTCTTTGTTCTATCTGTTACTACTTGGAACCACTTAAATCCTACTTTCTGTATGAATAAAATCACTTTTTACTTATTACTTAACTCATATTATGTATTAATACCCGGGGGAGCAAACAATTGTGCATATCTCTCTGTCAGTGTTATAGAGGGTGAACAATGTATGAGTTTACCCTGCATAAGGCTTATACAGGGTAAAACGGATGTATTTGGGTCTAGACCCCATTGGGAGTTTTGCATATGAGTACTAAAGACAAGTACACTTCTATTAGCTGCTTTCAAGTAAACCTGCAGCTTTAGGGCAAGTAATTCAGACTATGGGTCTTTGTTGGAGCAGAAGGGAATGGCTGGTTGGGCAAGACAGGGTAGTGAAGTCCCGAGCTGGTAGGGAAAGCAGGGATAGAGGTAGTCTGGACACTCAGGTTGCAGTTCCCAGGGGGGTTTCTGTGATCCAACCCATCACAGTCAGCGTTGGAAGCTGTTGTCTTGTGTGTGCTTTCACTCCTGTTTCAGGCAATGGGCAGAGCTTCCATGATTCGCTGGTGGATGTTTCGGGGGCATTTTCTGACCTTCAGAAGAAGGCACCTGTTGGAGGAGGATGAAGGTGATACAGACCTGGCAGACTCAAACTGGCTGATGCTGCTCATGGCTCTCGGAAGAGTCACTAATGCCCCCGTGTAGACCGGTGCTTCTGCAGCACGCCACAAGCACAGACTGGTGGGACCCCATCGTCATGCAGACCTGGTATGACCAGACCTTGCTCATGAAGAAAGCTACATTTCCAGAGCCTTGTTAGCAGCTTGCCGGGACCATTCAGCACCACGACACATACACAAGGAAATCCGTTCCTGTTCAAAAGTAGGTTGCTATACCCCACCCTACAGGTCAATTGCTAACCAGTTTGGGGTTGGACAGTTGACTGGAAGGTGAAGCAGTGGCTGAGGTTTTTGAGGCAATCAGGTGTGTGGTTTATCCAAAGGTGGGGGCCTAAACAATATCCCCAAAGTAAGTGCTGGCTTGGAAAGAATGGGGTTTCCCCACTTCACTGTGGCCATGATTGTATGTATTCAAGGAGCTGGAATACAGACACTGCAAAAAGTACTATTCCATGGGTATGCTGGCCCTTGGGGACCACAGAGGCCCAAGTTATGGACGCCATCATGGGCTCCCTGGAAAAGTTTATGATTCCAGGGTTTTCTGTCAGTCAGGTGTCTACCTTCATGGACAGCCTGGAACACTATTCCAAATGACAATGTCATAAGTAGGAATCACTGTTCCCATGGTTATTCTAGGGGATCTCATGTTCCCCCTTTTGCCTGGGCTTATGAAACAGTATCCTGACTCACAGAAGCTATAAAAAAAGGAGGCTTAATTATCTTCTCAATGGGTTGTAGAATGGTGGTTGAATGTGTGTTTGTCAGATTGAAATCCTCAAGCCTGAGTGTGAGTTTGGGCTTACATTGCAGTGTAGACATTCTCTAAGACCCAGTGCGTCAGACCCTAAACAAATTCGTGGCCATCAAAATAAAATAAATGATGTGAATGATTTCAGTTAATACAACCTCATTCCTACAGCAGCAACAACAACAAAATCGATGTCAAATAAGAAAGAGCAGGTAGGTATGGAGGAAATGATACTCATGACACATTTGAAAAGTGCTAGCATCTTTCATCCTGGAGCACATTGGGTAAAATTTCCAAAAGTGTCTAGCTGACTTAAAAGCATAAATCTCATTGACTTTCAATGAGACACAGATTCCCCCATCCTTAGGTCCTTCTGAAAGGGGAAACTTAAGCTCTGAAGTCACTTTGGTGCTTTTGAAAATTCTACCCATTGAATAGTACTTTAATCCTTAGCCTCTGATCCAAATTAATACACAGGAACTAACTGAAGGCATGGCAGTAGTTGAGCCATTGAAGGTCATCTACACGGGCAGCTGAAGGTGAGCCTTTCAGTCTGGGTAGGCAGCCTCGTGCTAGCAGGCCTAGTGCTGGCATGCTAAAAATAACTGTGTGGAAGTTGTAGGGTGGGGCCAAGCTTGGGTGACTAGCCTGAGCCTCCCCTGAGGTGAGGGATGTCATTATGACGTGGACCAACCTTGTTATGGTTGAGTTAAAAACTTATTCTAACTGAATGTGTGAACATAGCCGTTCTAGTCCATGTAACTGTCAGGATGAGTTAATCAGAAACCCCCCTCCCTAAGACAATAGTGTGTGAACCTGCCCAAGAATTTGGACTGAGTGGGCAGAAGAGTTTGACTGGGCATGGGTTGGTGTGTGAGAGAAGAGAGAGGAGAGAGAACACACAGAACAGAGGAGAGAGGCCTGAGCGAAAAAGCAAGGAAGCCAAGCAGTAGCCCAGTGCAAGTCTGGAAAAAGTGAGAGTTTTGGGTCGCACAAGGTGGCGAATGATACTTGGGGTGGAAGCAAAGAAGCTGCTCCTTTGTTCTTGGTTCCTCATGCATTCAGAGAAGAAGGACTTTGTACATTCCTTGTCAATAAACGAGATTGGATCAAAGAAAATATCAGACTCATCAATTTTTGCTTCCATTTGAGACATCCCTAAGGCTCTAAACTGTGACTAGGCACGCTGGTCAAAAAGGGGTACAATACGCAGTCTCTCCTCAGCAGGGAGCTACACATTGTGTGTGGGGATGTTTGAACCTAATGCCCTCAGTATCTACTCAGGGTCACCTTGTTTTTGCAGCAGAATAGCTGAGAGTGTCTGAGTGTTTGTGTCTCTGTCTAGTTCCTAGAGAAAAACAACCTGCTGCTTAGAGTAATCGGAATTATCCTCATTGCCATGATAATTCTGTTTATTCTTGTTAGCCATACAAAATCCATTCCCTCTTTGTGACTAAAGTCTAATCACATATCCTGGGAAAAGGTATTTATTGGTTCAAAATTTACCATCTTTCAATTTATTGTATGTTCCCCTGTGATGTTTCTTGCAGTGGCCCGGAATTGTGGCGCACCCACTGCCACCTCCCCTTAGCGTGGGAAGCCAGTCTGTGCCTGCCAGGGATCAGCTCCCTGATTATTATTGTGATTTTTGGGTGTAAGGGACATCTATCATAAAGCAAGCTTACTTGGGTGGCAAGACAAACTGGAGTGCCTGTCATAAACAGATAGCTAAGGGTTAACGTCTCTTTCACCTGGAAAGAAGTAATCTGAAACACCTGACCAGAGGACCAATCAGGAAACAAGACTTTTTCAAATCTGGGTGGAGGGAAGTTTGTGTGTGAGTCCTTTGTTCTTGGTCTTGTATCTGTCCCTCTCGACTATGGGAAGGATTTCTCTATTTCCTGCTTTCTAATCTTCTGTTTCCCAGTTGTAAGTACAAAAAGATAGGTTTTTTTTTTTTTGTAGTTTACATGTGTATAGTTGCTGGAGTGTTTTGAATTGTATTCTTTTGAATAAGGCTGTTTATTCATATTCCTTTTAAGCAATTGACCCTGTATTTGTCACCTTAATGCAGAGAGACCATTTTTATGTATTTTTCTTTCTTTTTACATAAAGCTTTCTTTTAAGACCTGTTGGAGTTTTTCTTTAGTGGGGAACTCCAGGGAATTGAGTCTGTACTCACCAGGGAATTGGTGGGAGGAAGAAGTCAGGGGGAAATCTGTGTTTGTTAGATTTACTAGCCTGACTTTTGCATTCCCTCTGGGTGATGGGGGAAGAGAGATTAGCTCTCGGTACTTCTGTTTCCAAGGCTGGAAACGGGGAGGGTGGAATCCCTCTGTTTAGATTCACGGAGTTTGCTTCTGTTTATCTCTCCAGGAACCCAGGGAGGGAATACCTGGAAGGGAGAAGGGAAGGGAAATGGTTTATTCCCCTTTGTTGTGAGACTCAAGGAATTTGGGTCTTGGGGTCCCCAGGGAAGGTTTTTGGGGGGACCAGAATGCCCCAAAACACTCTAATTTTTTGGGTGGTGGCAGCTTTACCAGGTCCAAGCTGGTAACTAAGCTTGGAGGTTTTCATGCTAACCCCCATATTTTGGACTCTAAGGTCCAAATCTGGGACTAGGTTATGATTGTGCCCGAGAGGACTGTCTGTGACTCCATGCTAAGGCTGTTGTAGTGCTTAAGGAGGTCCCACTTGACACTTGGTTGGTGAAATCTAAGTCTAGACTTCGCAGTCAATGGGGGGGTTGTGCCCTGATTCTGAACAGTCTGCCCTGAGGTTGGTACCCGTGCTCTTCAGCCACTCCAGTCAGGCTGCCAGCCCTTCTTCCCCTGTCATCGAGGATGGCATGAGGGAACCAGGCGGTCTTGAAAAGCCTGTGCTGCCACATCTGATGAAGTGGGTATTCACCCACGAAATCTCATGCTCCAATACGTCTATTAGTCTATAAGATGCCGCAGGACTCTTTGCTGCTTTTAATGTGACAATACTCTCCCCGTCTTCAGCAACTCAGGGGCTGGGAAAGGGTGTGAAGTGGCCGTTACACATTACAAGTGTGGTATCTTGTCGGGGGAGTAGGATCAGTCTTTGAACATAGGGCCAGGGCAGGAAGCGCTTGTCCATTGCAGTGACAAGGCAGAGTGAAAATGCGCGGTGTGGGTATTTTAGGGTATTGCACAAATAGGAAAGAGTTAAGGTTGTGTGGGCATTTATCTCCTCTGAGAATTTCCTGGCTCTCAGAAGTC
>NW_022060027.1:5626982-5686982 GCF_007399415.2 Gopherus evgoodei | reverse complement strand
AGAGCCAGGCTGGGGGCAGGGGGGGGATCTCTCTACAGCACACACAGAGCCAGGCTGGGGGAAGGGGGGGGGGATCTCTCTACAGCACACACAGAGCCAGCCTGGGGGCAGGGGGGGATCTCTCTACAGCACACACAGAGCCAGGCTGGGGGCGGGGGGGGATCTCTCTACAGCACACACAGAGCCAGGCTGGGGGCAGGGGGGGATCTCTCTACAGCACACACAGAGCCAGGCTGGGGGCAGGGGGGATCTCTCTACAGCACACACAGAGCCAGGCTGGGGGCGGGGGGGGGATCTCTCTACAGCACACACAGAGCCAGGCTGGGGGCGGGGGGGGGATCTCTCTACAGCACACACAGAGCCAGGCTGGGGGAAGGGGGGGGGATCTCTCTACAGCACACACAGAGCCAGGCTGGGGGAAGGGGGGGGGATCTCTCTACAGCACACACAGAGCCAGCCTGGGGGCAGGGGGGGGATCTCTCTACAGCACACACAGAGCCAGGCTGGGGGCAGGGGGGGGATCTCTCTACAGCACACACAGAGCCAGCCTGGGGGCGGGGGGGGATCTCTCTACAGCACACACAGAGCCAGGCTGGGGGCGGGGGGGGGATCTCTCTACAGCACACACAGAGCCAGCCTGGGGGCAGGGGGGGATCTCTCTACACCACACACAGAGCCAGCCTGGGGGCAGGGGGGGGATCTCTCTACAGCACACACAGAGCCAGGCTGGGGGCAGGGGGGGGGATCTCTCTACAGCACACACAGAGCCAGCCTGGGGGCGGGGGGGGGATCTCTCTACAGCACACACAGAGCCAGGCTGGGGGCGGGGGGGGGATCTCTCTACAGCACACACAGAGCCAGGCTGGGGGCAGGGGGGGGAATGTTGTGACAGAATGAGAATTTTCTGTACTATTGTTACCATTCCAATGGGTGCCTCAGTTTCCCACTGCACTTTGCATTGCAACCCAGCGGGCCCACAGGGCTTTAGACTAATGCCCCCAGGGGAACAACAGGAGACAGGAGGAGTGGGGGGGGTCACACTTGCTGAGCGCAGCAGTCTGTGTGTGTGCACACCTTGTGCAGGTGTGTACGTGAGCGTGCCTGTGTGTGTGTGTGTAGCGACGTGAGCGTGTCTGTGTGTGTGTAGCGATGTGAGCGTGTCTGTGTCTAGCTGGGCACAGCGAGTGGCCGGCCCCGCAGTGTGTGCGCAGGGGGCTGATGATCTGCCTGGGGTGGGATGGATGTGGTCACTAGAGGACTGGCTGAAACAGGCCCCAAGAGACAATGGAAGCCCCACAAGCCGAGGGCCGGCTACTGCTCGAGGGAGACGGCAGCTCTCATGCGTGGGACTATATATGGGACACACAGGAACAGGCTGAGGGTCGGGGTCTACATATGGGACACACAGGGTCAGGTTGGGCGGAGGGGTCTATATATGGGACACACAGGGCCAGGCTGGGCGGGAGGGGTCTATAATATGGGACACATGCAGTGCCAGGCTGGGGTGGGGTCTATATATGGGACACACTCAGGGTCAGACTGGGGGGGGAGGGGTCTATATATGGGACACACACAGGGCCAGGCTGGGGGGGAGGGGTCTATATATGGGACACATGCAGCGCTAGGCTGGGGGGGAGGGGTCCATATATGGGACACACAGGGCCAGGTTGGGGGTCGGGGTCTATACATAGGACACACACAGGGCCAGGTTGGGGGTCGGGGTCTATACATAGGACACACACAGGGCCAGGCTGGGGGGGAGGGGTCTATATATGGGACACATGCAGCGCTAGGCTGGGGGGGAGGGGTCTATATATGGGACACACAGGGCCAGGTTGGGGGTCGGGGTCTATACATAGGACACACACAGGGCCAGACTGGGGTGGGGTCTATATATGGGACACACAGGCTGGCGGGGGAGGGGCAGCTGGGGGGGCCATACAGGGACACAGGCTGGTGAGTGAGGGGCAGCTGAGAGGGGCCATACAGGGACACACAGGCTGGTGGAGGACAGCTGGGGGGGCTATACAGGGACACACAGGCTGGTGGGGGAGGGCAAGCTGGGGGGGCATACAGGGGACACAGGCTGGTGGGGGAGGTCCAGGCCGTACCAGCTGCCTTTATTCCCCTCAGTTTCCCCCTCCTTGCTCAGTTTCTCCCTTGGCCTCAAGCCACCCCACCCTCCACATGCCTCCTGAGTCTGAAATGAGGCTAAAGGCAGCACCCCCCTTCCCCCCGCCACACACGCCCACAAACAACCAGGGCCCCACGTGCACAGATTTACACCAACACCGCGCCCACCGTCACACTGACACAGGGTTGTCAATCCAAGAGACACACCCAGGCACGAACGCACGTGACACACGCCTGTGCGAAGGCACCAACACTGCCCTGTGGAGACAAGCCCCCACTCTCCCTGCACTGGCACTAAATTCACACCTGCACTGAGATTCTACACCTGTACGTGTGCACAGAGGGACACCCGTGGATACACGCCCAGACACCCCCACAAAGCCAGGTAGCCACGTGTGCTGAGATAACACAGACGCACGGAGCCAATTCATGCACACACCGAGGGATGCACACACGCTGAGATAATGCATGCACACACCCAGAGGGAGCACACACACACAGGTAATGCACGCACACATACCCAGAGATATGCACATGTGTGTGCGCACACAGATAAAGGTGTGTGGGTGGGTGTGCGGGTGTGCATGCACACCCACACACCCAGAAGCACACACACTCAGAGATAATGCACGCACACAGACACACAGATATGCATTTGCATACGCACACATACACAGAGGCATGCACACGTACAGATAATGCATGCACACACTCCCAGAGATGTGCACCCGTTCCCAAAGATAACACATGCACACACACATAAAAATGAACAAAGGCTGCATGCACACAAAGATATACACCCTAGCTGTCCCTCTCTCTCACACACACACTAACAGATGCGTGCACACCCACTCACAGAGATAGCGTGCACACACACAGATAATGCACGCACACACACTCACAGAGATACACACACACAGGCATGCGCACACAAGGATAATGCACATCCACCCACCCACACAGATAACGCACACGCACGCACACACACACAACACACACACACACAGGCTCACATGCCTGCAGCACATGTGCACCCGCTGCTGTTCCCAGACAGCTTCTTGTATGGTTCTCCAGCACCCATTCAGCCCCCCCACCACCACATGGTGCTGCTCCCTCCCCCCCCACCGCCCCCAGAACAGTTTCTGGAGTTGGGGGGTGCGCGATTCTGCTGTGAGCCACAAGCCAGGGGCCAGGAGAAATGGGGGTGGGGGAGACCCCAGGGGAGCCAGGGCAGAGGGACTTGCCCCTTCCCCACCCCGGGTGTGCCCCCAAAGGCAGCCGCTCTCCAGGGTCCCCTTGCTCCCCAAATCTCCCGAAAGTCACCGCCAAGGCAATGCAACCTCCCATCCCCCACACAGGGACCCCGGGCATCCCCTCCCCCACGGGGACCTCCCCTTCCATTCAGCCCCCAGGGATATCAACCAGCCCTTCCCCCTCACACCAGGACCCCCTCGATCCCCCAACCCCTCCCCTCATGGAAATCCCATCCATCCAGCCCCCTACCACTCCCCTATGGGGACCCCAGCCAGCCAGCCTCCTGCCCTTCCTCCCCCAGGGATCCCGGCCAGCCCCACTGCAGTTCCTCCCCACCACATCTCCAGCCCCACATACACCCGAGTGATCCAATCCCCTCCCCCCACGGAAACCCCATTCACTTAGTGCCCCCTAACACAGGAACCCCAGGCCAGCCAACTACATGCCCCTCCCTGTAAGGGACCCCCAGTCCAGGAACCCCACCCCTTTGCCACACAGGGAACCCCTGGGCAGCCAGCCCCCTGCCTCTCCCCACACAGGAACCCCGGCCCCCCTGCCCTTCTCCCTGCAGGGCATCCCTGGCCAGCGAGTTCCCCTGCCCCTCCCCACACAGGGTTCCCGGACGAGATCCCCCTGCCCCTCCCCACAAGGGCACCCCAGCCCCCCTGCCCCTCTCCCTACAGGGCATCCCTGGCCAGCCAGCCCCCCCTGCCCCTCCCCACACAGGAACCCCAGCCAGCCCCCCCATGCCGCCCCACCCCTCACAGGGATCTCGGACCAGCTCCCCCTGCTCCTCCCCACAAGGGCACCCCGGACCCATACCCCTCCCCACACTGGGATCCCTGACCAGCCAGCCCCCACACAGGGACCCCAGCGCCCCGCCCCACAAAAGGAGCACAGCCAGCCCCCCCATCCCTCCCCACCCCACACAGGGATCCCCGACCAGTCAGCCCCCCCGCAGGAATACCGGTCCCCCGTGTGCTGCCTGCCCCTTACCTGCCGATGGCGGGGGGGAGGCTGGGGCGCGCTTAGCACGACTGTCCTGTGGGGGGGACCATGGTGGCGGCCCCCCCCCGTCTCTGCCCCCCCCCGGGCGATGGGAGGGTGTCTCAGCCCCACGCGCGGCGCGGTCCCGTCCCCTTCCCCATCTCCGTCCGCTTGCCCCTGGTCCCGGCTCCCAGGCTGAGAGCTCGCCCGACTCCCCCGCCCCGCCGGCTTGGCTGATGCTGATCTTCCCGCCCCCCCCGGGTACCACCCACCAGGTGCCACCCCGCAGCTGCCGCTGTTCAGGAATGCACGGGTCCGCCCCGCCCCCCTCCATTCATATCCCCGGTACCGCCCCCCGGTGCCATCCACCCGGTACCACTCCCCGGTACCGCCCAGCATCCACCTGGTACCGCCCCCCCGCTGCCGCCCAGCATCCACCCAGTACCGCCCCCTCCCCAGTATCGCCCAGCATGCAGCCGGTACCATCCCCCGGCACCATTCACCCGGCACCATTCCCCCCCGTACCGCCCAGCATCCACCTGGTACCGCCCCCGCGCTGCCGCCCAGCATCCACCCAGTACCGCCCCCTCCCGGTACCGCCCAGCATCCAGCCGGTACCATCCCCCGGCACCATTCACCCGGTACCATTCCACCCCCCGTACCGCCCAGCATCCACCTGGTACCGCCCCCCCGCTGCCGCCCAGCATCCAGCCGGTACCATCCCCCGGCACCATTCACCCGGTACCACCCCCCGGTACCGCCCAGCATCCACCTGGTACCGCCCCCCCGCTGCCGCCCAGCATCCACCCAGTACCGCCCCCTCCCCAGTATCGCCCAGCATCCAGCCGGTACCATCCCCCGGCACCATTCACCCGGTACCATTCCCCCCGGTACCGCCCCCCGCTGCCGCCCAGCATCCAGCCGGTACCATCCCCCGGCACCATTCACCCGGTACCATTCCCCCCGGTACCGCCCCCCGCTGCCGCCCAGCATCCAGCCGGTACCATCCCCCGGCACCATTCACCCGGTACCATTCCCCCCCGTACCGCCCAGCATCCACCTGGTACCGCCCCCCGCTGCCACCCAGCATCCAGCCGGTACCGGCCCCTCCCCGTTACCATCCACTCGGTACCGCCCCCCTATTCCTACCCTCGGTACCGCCCCCCCCCCGGTACCGCCTCCTCCCCAGCTGCCGCTGTTCAGGAATTCCTGGGTCCTCCCCGCTCCCCCCCCCCCCCATCCACCTGGTACCTCCCGCCCCTGGTACCGCCCCCCCCACCCCCGCTGCCGCTGTTCAGGAATGCCCGGGTCCGCTCCGCTTCCCCACCTCCATTCATAGCCAGCTCCGCGCCCCCCCCTCCACTCCGTTACCACCCACAATCCACCCGATTCCAGCCCCCCCCCCCCGCCGCCCCGCCTGGTGCTGTTCAGGAATGGATCCGCCCTGATCCATTCACAGCCCCCCCATCACCTGGCCCAGCCCCACTCCCCCCCCCACACACACACAGCATCACTGCTATTCAGGAATGCATGGGGGGCACCCCACTCCCCGCAGCACTATTCACAGCGAACCCCCCTCCCTGTACCATCCAACCTCCTACACACACACCTTGGTACTACCCCCCCAGCCTGCTGTCCCCTGCTCAGGGACACACAGGGCCACTGCGCTCCCACCCCCTACATTCATGTCCAGCACTCCCCACCCCATGCCCCCCCCCACTGTTGTTCAGGGACCCATGGAGCCACCCCACTCCCCCACTCCATTCACGGCTGGAACATCCTCCCCCCTCACCTCCCCATGCTGTCCACACCTGTGACATGCATGGGACACACAAATACACATGGATACAGGACAGTTGCTGTGACATGCATGGGACACGTGACTACACATGGACATAGGCATTTGCTGGGACATGCTTGGGACACATAAACACAGACATGGGGAATGCCCTGGGACATGCCTGGGACATGCAAACACAGACATGGGCCATGCCCTGGGACATGCAAATACACACACAGATACAGGCACTCGCTGGGACATGCCTGGAACACAGAAATACACACCAATACAGGGCACTCACTGGGGCATGCCTGCGACACGCAAACACAGACACGGGGCATGCCCTGGGACATGCATGGGACACACGGATACATGTGGACACAGGACAGCAGCTCTGACACACCACGACACATGAGAGAGGCCGCACTGCCATGGAAATACACATGCCATAAGACGCCCATGGGCTGTGGAAATCCACCCACGGACACAGGCTGATGCTTTGACATTCATCGGACATGCCACCACAGCCCCAGCTGTGGGGCCCAGGCTCCCAGGGGTATGGGATGGGCAAAGACACACATACCCACTGTACAGCAGGGAGGGGCTGGGGTTACACACACACACACACACACACACACACACACACACACACAAAACCAGCCTGGCAACCTCAGCCCCACACATCTGGTTTGGATCAGCTGGCTCTTGGCTGGGATCCCAGCCCCTCCAGCCCTCCCGCCAGCCCCAGCGGCGCCGCCCGGGCAGGCGGGACCAGTGTGTCTGGGACGGGGGGAACGGAGCGGGCATGGCCGCGGGGTGCGGGGTGCTGCTGCTGCTGCTGGGGTCACTGCTGGGGACCGGCCGGAGCCGGGAGCTCAGCTCGGAGGAGGAGAGACAGGCCCTGATGCTGAAGGTGAGGGGGGGAAGGCCGTGCCGGGGGATGGTCAGCGTGTTCCTAGTCCCACAGAGTCCCTTCCCTCTCACCCCCATCCCGATGTCCCAGCCCCTCCTTGGGGGCTCGCTCCTACACCCCCACATCTCGAGGTCCCATCCTCTCCCATCACTCGGCCTCAGGTCCCCATTCTCACAACCGCTGGTTCCGGGTCCCCCTGCTCACCCCCCCCAAGGTTCCCCAACCCTCATTGGGGTCCCCCCTCTCCCCGGGTTCCCACCCCCTTCCTGGGACAGCGCCTCAGAGCTGCACGCAGCTGCCTTATGTAAGAGCCTCACCCGGCCCAACATCATACATGCGCTTCACAGAGCCTGTGGAGCTGGACACCACCCGGCACTCGGGGGAGAGCCTCAGACACCAAGGTCACAGAGCTGGGAACAGAACCCAGGAGTCCTGGGCCCCAGCTCCAACCCACTAGACCCCATTCCCCTCCCAGAGCTGGGGAGAGAACCCAGGAGTCCTGGCTCCCAGCCCCCCTGCTCTAACCACTACACCTCACTCCCCTCCCAGAGCCGGGGAGAGAACCCAGGAGTCCTGGCTCCCAGCCCCCCTGCTCTAACCACTACACCTCACTCCCCTCCCAGAGCCGGGGAGAGAACCCAGGAGTCCTGGCTCCCAGCCCCCCTGCTCTAACCACTACACCTCACTCCCCTCCCAGAGCCGGGGAGAGAACCCAGGAGTCCTGGCTCCCAGCCTCACTCCTTCTTCCACACTAATCCACTGACTCTTAGGGGGAGACAGGAAGTCCCACATATCAATTCGCAGATACCACCACAAAAGGCGCATATCCCCCCCCCCCCCAACACACACACACAACACATTCTGTGGAGCAGCCCTGGGGCAGGCCAAGGAGGAGGGATGGAGGGTGGGGTCTGGCTGATGGGAAGCTGGACAGAGGGGTAGAGGGGAGCCTGGCAGGGGATGAGGGAGCGGAGCAGGAGGAAGGATGGGGGCAGGGAGGCTGGCAGGGCACAGGGTAACGGGGCAGGAGGAAGGATGGGGTGGGGGAGGCTGGCAGGGCACAGGGGAGTGGGGCAAGAGGAAGGATGGGGTGGGGGGAGGCTGGCAGGGCACAGGGGAGTGGGGCAGGAGGAAGGAAGGGGTGGGGGAGGCTGGTAGGGCACAGGGGAGTGGGGCAGGAGGAAGGATGGGGGCAGGGAGGCTGGCAGGGCACAGGGGAGCGGGGCAGGAGGAAGGATGGGGGCAGGGAGGCTGGCAGGGCACAGGGTAGCGGGGCAGGAGGAAGGATGGGGTGGGGGGAGGCTGGTAGGGCACAGGGTAGCGGGGCAGGAGGAAGGATGGGGCAGGGAGGCTGGCAGGGCACAGGGGAGCGGGGCAGGAGGAAGGAAGGGGTGCGGGGAGGCTGGTAGGGCACAGGGGAGTGGGGCAGGAGGAAGGAAGGGGTGGGGGAGGCTGGTAGGGCACAGGGGAGTGGGGCAGGAGGAAGGATGGGGCAGTGAGGCTGGCAGGGCACAGGAGAGCGGGGCAGGGGAAGGATGGGGGCAGGGAGGCTGCCAGGGCACAGGGGAGCGGGGCAGGAGGAAGGATGGGGGCAGGGAGGCTGGCAGGGCACAGGGGAGCGGGGCAGGAGGAAGGATGGGGGCAGTGAGGCTGGCAGGGCACAGGAGAGCGGGGCAGGGGAAGGATGGGGGCAGGGAGGCTGCCAGGGCACAGGGGAGCGGGACAGGAGGAAGGATGGGGGCAGGGAGGCTGGCAGGGCACAGGGGAGTGGGGCAGGAGGAAGGATGGGGCAGTGAGGCTGGCAGGACACAGGGGAGTGGGGCAGGGGAAGGATGGGGGCAGGGAGGCTGCCAGGGCACAGGGGAGCGGGGCAGGAGGAAGGATGGGGGCAGGGAGGCTGGCAGGGCACAGGGGAGCAGGGCAGGAGGAAGGATGGGGGCAGTGAGGCTGGCAGGGCACAGGGGAGCGGGGCAGGAGGAAGGATGGGGCAGGGAGGCTGGCAGGGCACAGGGGAGTGGGGCAGGAGGAAGGATGGGGTGGGGGAGGCTGGCAGGGCACAGGGGAGTGGGGCAGGAGGAAGGAAGGGGTGGGGGAGGCTGGTAGGGCACAGGGGAGTGGGGCAGGAGGAAGGATGGGGGCAGGGAGGCTGGCAGGGCACAGGGGAGTGGGGCAGGAGGAAGGATGGGGGCAGGGAGGCTGGCAGGACACAGGGGAGCGGGGCAGGAGGAAGGATGGGGGCAGGGAGGCTGGCAGGGCACAGGGTAGCGGGGCAGGAGGAAGGATGGGGGCAGGGAGGCTGGCAGGACACAGGGGAGCGGGGCAGGAGGAAGGATGGGGGCAGGGAGGCTGGCAGGGCACAGGGGAGTGGGGCAGGAGGAAGGATGGGGGCAGGGAGGCTGGCAGGGCACAGGGGAGTGGGGCAGGAGGAAGGATGGGGGCAGGGAGGCTGGCAGGGCACAGGGGAGCGGGGCAGGAGGAAGGATGGGGTCGGGGGAGGCTGGCAGGGCACAGGGGAGTGGGGCAGGAGGAAGGATGGGGGCAGTGAGGCTGGCAGGGCACAGGGGAGCGGGGCAGGAGGAAGGATGGGGTCGGGGGAGGCTGGCAGGGCACAGGGGAGTGGGGCAGGAGGAAGGATGGGGGCAGGGAGGCTGGCAGGGCACAGGGGAGTGGGGCAGGAGGAAGGATGGGGGCAGGGAGGCTGGCAGGACACAGGGGAGCGGGGCAGGAGGAAGGATGGGGGCAGGGAGGCTGGCAGGGCACAGGAGAGCGGGGCAGGGGAAGGATGGGGGCAGGGAGGCTGCCAGGGCACAGGGGAGCGGGGCAGGAGGAAGGATGGGGGCAGGGAGGCTGGCAGGGCACAGGGGAGCGGGGCAGGAGGAAGGATGGGGGCAGTGAGGCTGGCAGGGCACAGGGGAGTGGGGCAGGAGGAAGGATGGGGTGGGGGGAGGCTGGCAGGGCACAGGGGAGCGGGGCAGGAGGAAGGATGGGGGCAGAGAGGCTGGCAGGGCACAGGGGAGTGGGGCAGGAGGAAGGATGGGGGCAGGGAGGCTGGCAGGGCACAGGGGAGTGGGGCAGGAGGAAGGATGGGGGCAGGGAGGCTGGCAGGGCACAGGGGAGTGGGGCAGGAGGAAGGATGGGGTGGGGGGAGGCTGGCAGGGCACAGGGGAGTGGGGCAGGAGGAAGGATGGGGGCAGGGAGGCTGGCAGGGCACAGGGGAGTGGGGCAGGAGGAAGGATGGGGGCAGAGAGGCTGGCAGGGCACAGGGGAGTGGGGCAGGAGGAAGGATGGGGGCAGGGAGGCTGGCAGGGCACAGGGGAGTGGGGCAGGAGGAAGGATGGGGCAGAGAGGCTGGCAGGGCACAGGGTAGCGGGGCAGGAGGAAGGATGGGGGCAGGGAGGCTGGCAGGGCACAGGGGAGTGGGGCAGGAGGAAGGATGGGGCAGTGAGGCTGGCAGGGCACAGGGTAGCGGGGCAGGAGGAAGGATGGGGGCAGAGAGGCTGGCAGGGCACAGGGTAGCGGGGCAGGAGGAAGGATGGGGGCAGGGAGGCTGGCAGGGCACAGGGGAGTGGGGCAGGAGGAAGGATGGGGTTCTGGGCTGGCAGGAGGGCTGGGGGCAAACCCCAGGGCAGGAGGGTCACTCTCCCCCTCTCTCCCCACAGCACCTGCAGGAAGTGCTGCAGCTGCCAGAGGAGGAGGGCGAGGGGCCCCCCGAGATGACGCTGACGGAGCTGGCCCCCGAGGGGGGCGAGGGAGAGGAGGAGGGGGAAGATGGGGAGGGGGCACCCGTCGAGGGGGATGTTCAGCCCACCCAGCCAGCCCCGAGCACAGCTGCCCCTCAGCCCGAGGAGGACGGATTCTCTTACGTGTGTGAGTATGGGGGGCCCTGCCCCCCACAGCCAAGCCTGGCCCAGGCCTGGCACACTGCCCCCCACAGCCCCAGCTTGGGGCTTCCCAGGTCCCATGTGTGGGTCGGAGTTCAGGAGGAGAAGGGGAAGGATCAGTCTGTGGGGGAGGGGGGCAGGGATGTCGGGGGGCTCTGGGAGAGGGGCTGCATGGCTGATGCTCTGTGGGGGATGGGGTCGGGGATGTCAGGGGTAGGGGAAGGGGCTGCATGTCTGTGAAGGTCAGGGGGCTCCGGGGGAGGGGCTGTGTGGCTCTGGGGGATGGGGAGCTCCAGGGGAGGGGCTGCGTGGCTCTGGGGGATGGGGGGCTCCGAGGGAGTGGCTGCGTGGCTGTTGAGGTCGGGGGGCTCCGGGGGAGGGGCTGCGTGGCTGTTGAGGTCGGGGGGCTCCGGGGGAGGGGCTGCGTGGCTGTGGAGGTCGGGGGCTCTGGGGGAGGGGCTGCGTGGCTGTGGAGGTCGGGGGGCTCCGGGGGAGGGGCTGCGTGGCTGTGGAGGTCGGGGGGCTCCGGGGGAGGGGCTGCGTGGCTGTGGGGGATGGGGGGCTCCGGGGGAGGCGCTGCGTGGCTGTGGGGGATGGGGGGCTCCGGGGGAGGGGCTGCGTGGCTGTGGAGATCGGGGGGCTCCGGGGGAGGGGCTGCGTGGCTGTAGAGATCGGGGGGCTCCGGGGGAGGGGCTGTGTGGCTGTGGGGGATGGGGGGCTCCAGGGGAGGGGCTGCGTGGCTGTGGAGGTCGGGGGGCTCCGGGGGAGGGGCTGCGTGGCTGTGGGGGATGGGGGGCTCCGGGGGAGGGGCTGCGTGGCTGTGGGGGATGGGGGGCTCCGGGGGAGTGGCTGCGTGGCTGTGGGGGATGGGGGGCTCCGGGGGAGGGGCTGCGTGGCTGTGGAGATCGGGGGGCTCCGGGGGAGGGGCTGCGTGGCTGTGGAGATCGGGGGGCTCCGGGGGAGGGTCTGTGTGGCTCTGGGGGATGGGGGGCTCCGGGGAGGGGCTGCGTGGCTGTGGAGATCGGGGGGCTCCGGGGGAGGGTCTGTGTGGCTCTGGGGGATGGGGGGCTCCGGGGAGGGGCTGCGTGGCTGACGCTGTGCCCCCCCCGGCAGTCTCGCGGCTGGACAGCCTGGACGCGGCCGTGCACCGGCTCAACGTGCAGTTCTACACCATGGACCTGCGCCTGGCCCAGTTCTCGCAGGGCCTGGCCGAGCTGCGCGGGCGCCTGGCCGAGGCCCAGGAGGGGCTGAGCGTCGTCAGCCAGACCAGCACCCGCAACCAGCAGGACATCGGCAAGATCGACGGTGAGCGCGGGGTGGGGCAGAGGGCAAAGGTCAGAGGAGTGGCCCCACCCATGGGGTCAGAGGGCAAAGGTCAGAGGTGGGTCAAAGGGGAAAGGCCAGCCAGATAGCCACGTCCCGGGGTCAAGAGGCAACAGTCAGGGGGTGGCCCCACTCCAGATCAGAGGGGAAAGGTCAGAGGTGCCCCCCCAAGTCAGAGGGGAAAGTTCAGAGGAACAGTCACATTCCAGGGGTCAGAGGGGAAAGGTCAGCGGGACAGTCACATTCTAGGTGGCAAAGGGCAGAGGAGTGGCCCCATACCAGGTCAGAGGGCAAAGGGTAGAGGGCATAGCCTCTCTCTGGGTCAAAGGGGAAAGGTCAATGGGGACTGGGTCAGGGGTCAGCAGAGAGGGGGACCCAGCTGCGGACCAAAAAGGTGTCAAATGGGACAGCAGCCCACCCTGGGTCAGAGGGCAAAGGTCAGTGGGGTGAGCCTGCCCCTATGTTACATGGATCAGAACCTGGGTCAAAGGGCAAAGGGCAGTGGGTCAAGCTGCAAAGGTCGCCCTCTCAGCCCCCACCCCATGGGGGGAGAGAGGGGTGAGGTTGGGGGGGAGGGCAGAAGAGACACTCACCTGTGGGTTGCAGTCCAGGGGGGGAAGAGGAAGGTCAGGGGTCAGAGGTCACACTTTGCAGAGCTGGGGGGCAATCAGAGGTCACAGACCCCCCCCCCCATTGCAGGCTGCCTGCGGGGCCGGAGGCTCCATGCCAAATGCTTCCTGATCGTGAAGCAGTTTGAGGGCTACGACGGGGCGCAGGAGCTGTGCCGGCTGCGGGGCGGGAACCTGGCCATGCCGGCCGACGCCGCCGAACTGGCCGCCCTGCGCCGCTACCTGCACGAGGCCTTCCAGCCCTTCAACTGGCCGGCCTGGGTGGGCATCCACGACCGGCGGGCCGAGGGCCTGTGGCTGTACGAGAGCGGCCAGCGCGTCTCCTTCTTCGACTGGTACCAGGACCACCTGGTGAGCCAGCCCAACGGGGGCGCCCGGGAGAACTGCGTCTCCCTCTCCTCCGACGACGGCAAGTGGTGGGACAACGACTGCGCCCGGCGCATGTACTACGTCTGCGAGTACCGGCTCTAGGGGAGGGGGTGCGGACGGGACTGGCCCCTGGTACCCTGCGCCCAGACACCCAGCACCCCCCCACACCCCGGGACCCTGCCTCCCCCAGCCCGGAGACCCAGCAACAGCCCCCAGGACCCTGTGCCCAGAGACCCAGCACCTGCCCCCTAGGAACCCAGCACCTGCTCCCCCCACAGCCCAGAGACCCAGCACCTGCCCCCCCCGAGACCCTGCCCCCCCCAGCCCAGAAATCCAGCACCTGCCTCCCCCAGGAACCCCATATCCCCCAGCCCGGAGACCCAGCACCTGCTCCCTAGGAACCCAGCATCCTCCCCTCCAGGGACTCTGCACCCAGAGACCCAGCACCCCTCAGCCCAGAGACTCAGTTTCCGTCTCCCCTGAGAAAATCAGTTCCCGAACCCCCATCACCCACGCATCTGCTCCTGATAGGTGCAGTCATTGTCCTATCTGTGAGTACCAGCTCTGGGGGACCATCACCCCCATCCCAGAGACCCAAACCCCCATGCCCCGACACCTGACAATGTATTACCACATGTATTTGCTCAAGGGGAAACTACTCCCACCCCCAAGAACCACCGCTGGGGAGCCCCCCGTCCCCAAAAAACAGCTTTCATGGAGGAGGCAGCTGGCTGCCTGCTGCAGCAAGGAAAGGGTTAATCTCTCTCCCCCACTGCCCCGCACCCAAGTCACAGGCTGCCAGGCCCAACCCCAGGTCTGATGACCCATCACCCAGGTGCTAGGAGGTCAAAGGTCATCACTGGGGGGGCAGACCACATGCTCCGGTCCCCATGTCTGGCTCATGCAAATCCCTGGCCCCAGACACACACACTGGGACAGTCCTCCCCCCCCGGCCCTTTCACAGCCCCTTGGGCTCATCCTGCTTTGATCTCAGCTCCCCCCAAAACAGTGCCCCCCAGGCCTGTTCTCCCCCACGAGTACCCCGCAGGGCAGCCCCCTCCCCCAGTTATACTTGCAGGCGTCGCTGGTAAAATAGAAACTCTTTTATTCGTTTTTAGTTTAGTTTTTTTGGTTTCTTTTCCTGCCATGGGCAGCCCAGGTCTGTGGCTGGCTGGCGGGGGTGAGGGAAGGCGCCACAGGCTCCCCACCCACCCGCAGGCCGGGCCTGGGCCAGGTTTAGACTCATGGGAACGTTTCTGCTTGGACTTCAAAACTCTGGGTGCACAATCTCAGCATTCAGCTGCACATGCGGGGTGGGGCTGAAGCAAGAGGGTCAGGGGGGGTGAAAGGGACTGGGTGGGACAGAGAACTGGACGGAGGGAGGGCTGGGGGGTCACAGGGGCAGGAATGGGGCAACCAGGGGGCAGTGCAGGGCTGCGGGATCACAGAGGATGGGGTTTGGGAGCTCGGGGGGGGGCTCCATTCTTTGGTTTGCAATTATTAGCTGCATCCTGGTGCTGCTGCTGCAGGGGGAGGGGGTGCATGGGGAGTCCCCCATTGAGCCTGGGGGCAGGAGGATGCTAGTGAGGGGGGCACGACAGTCAGTCATCACAGTGCAGGCGTGGGGGGGGGGTGTATCAAACATCCCCGCCAGCATAGATGGCTCCTAAGGAAAGTGGGGGGTACCTTTGGCTCTGTCCTTGTGCTGTGACCCTCCCTCCAGGCACCCATGGACTATTCCTCCCTCCCCCTCCCCCAGCTTACATGGACTATTCCTCTCTGCCACCCGCCCTCCCCCCATGGTGTATCCCCCCTCCCTCAACACACATGGCATATTCCTCTCTCACCCCCGCTCCCATCTTACATGGACTATTCCTCTCATACACCTCCCCCCTTACACACATGGATTATTCCTCTCAGGCACACACACACCCGGCACATGGACTATTCCTCCCTCTCTCCCCCCTCCCAGCACAAATGGACTATTCCTCTCTAACCCAGAAACCAACCCACCCTCCCCACCATACATGGACTATTCCTCTCTCGCCCACCTCTCATTGCCTATGGGCCCCTCTCTCACTGCCCCCCAGCTAAAGAACTTGGACGATTCCTCCTTCGCCCCCCCCCAGCACTGGTGGACCATCCCCTCCCCCCCGTAGGGGGGCTGGCTGTTTGCCACCAGGATGGTGGGCCCATGGGGCAGCCCCCCCAGGAGGCTTGGAAGTGCTGGGTATGATGTGTTTGGTGCCAGGCGGTGAACATGGAGGGGGGAGGCAGCAGGGGCTCCCACAAGTCCCCCCTCCCAGGGCAGGAGACAGACCCGTAGTCCCTTCCCCCCCAGGCAGGAGGTACAGCCTGGGATCCCCCCCCAGGGAAGGAGGTACAGCCTGGGATCCCCCCCCAGGGAAGGAGGTACAGCCTGGGATCCCCTACCCCCCCAGTCAGGAGGTACAGCCTGGGATCCCCTACCCCCCCCGGGCAGGAGGTACAGCCTGGGATCCCCTACCCCGCAACCCCCCAGGCAGGAGGTACACCCCAGGTTCCCCCCCCAGGGAAGGAGGTACAGCCTGAGATCCCTTACTCCACCCTAAGAGATACAGCCTGGGATCCCCCCCCAAAGGCTGGAGGTACAGCCTGGGGTCTCCTACCTCCCCCCCAGGCAGAAGGTACAGCTCAGGGTCTCCCCCAGAGCAGGAGGTACAGCCTTGGGTCCCCCCCCCCCAGGGCAGCCGGTCCAGCCGGGCTCCCCTGCCCCAGCTCAGAGCACAGCCCGGTTGCCATGCAGGAAGAGCAGCATGTCGACGTGCTCCGGCGCCAGGGCCGCCCGCTTCCTGTAGACGGCCTGGCCGGCCTCCCCGAAGAGCCAGGCGGTGGGGGCAGCTGTGGCGGGCACGCACAGCAGCTGGCGGGCCGCCCGGGCCAGCAGCGGGTACTGGGCATGATGCGTCTTCCACCACTGCAGGGGCTCCTGGCCCAGGGAGGAGGCCCCGGCCGTCTGGAAGCTGGCGCACTCCTGCTCTGCCCGCTGCTGCACCGAGGCCACCCCGGCGCCGCCCCGCACGCTGCACAGGTCTCCCAGCAGGTACTCGATGGCCGAGTCCTGCCGGGGCTGCTTGGGGGGCGGCGGGGAGGGGCTGGCGCCGGGCACCTCGGCCAGGCGGGCAGCCTCCAGCGCCAGCAGCCGCAGGGTCTCCACGCGGTCAGGCGGGCTCAGGAAGTCCAGGCTGCGGAAGCGGGGGTCCAGAGCGCAGGCCAGGTTGAGGGCGCGCTCCACCTCGGGCTCGGCGTAGCGCCGGCTCAGCTCCCGGTGGGCCGCCCCCTTGGCCGCCCGCGCCAGCTCTGAGTCCCACTCGCCTGGCGCCAGGTGCTTGTACAGCAGGGAAGTGAGGACGGGTTTGACCAGCGAGAGCCCCGCGAAGGGATCCTTTGTGAAGGTGGAGGCGGCCACCGCCAGGGGCTTGAGGACGTCGGCTGCGTCCTGGAGAGCGGCCCAGTCCTGGGGGCGCAGGGCTGGCTCCTCCTGGGGCCCCAGCCCGCCCAGCGCCTCAGCCTGCTCCAGCAGCCCGTGCAGCAGCCCGTGGGCGCTCTGCCACTGGGCCCCGTCCCGCAGGAAACGCTTGAGCTGAGCCCGGAGGAGGGGCTCCTCGGCGCGGCCTGGCACGGCCAGCGCCCACACTGCCAGGCGCCGGCACCGCTCCAGGGCGCTCCGGATAGGCGGCAGGGCCAGCACGGCCTCCGTGGCACCCCCCAGGGCCTGCCCCACACAGGGCAGGGCCTGCCAGCCCAGGGCCGCGGCCGCCTGCCGGGCAGCGGGTCCGTGGGGCCCCACGGCGTAGGTCCCGCTCTCCCTCACCCCCCACTCCTCCGCTGCCCAGCCCAGCGCCTCCGCCAGGCTCTCGGGGGTCGGCTCCTCCGGCACGGGACGGCTGCCCAGCACCCGCGCACAGGCCTCAAAGGTGTCGTCCACATAGTGCAGGGTGAGGGTGAGGTAGGAGAGGCTGGGGCTGTGGGGCCAGAGGTCCAGGCTGAGGGCGCAGTGGGGCAGCCCCCGTGCCAGCGCCATCACCTTGGCCTGGCCCTGCAGGTGGCGCTCCCGCAGCAGGGTGTGGGCCAGGAAGGCAGCGGCTGGCGGCTTGTAGCCGGGGTCCAGGGCGTTCAGCATCTGCCCAAAGCCCTCCCCTTCCACCACCTCCAGCGGCATCAGATCCCAGACCAGGAAGTCGGCCACGGCCCGGGTGGTCCTGGCCAGGGGGGCAGCAGGGGGCAGCGCCCCCTTGGGCGGGTCCGGCGCCCCCACCAGCTGGTTGTACTCCTGCCGGTGCTTGTAGATGAGGTGCTGGCGCAGGTTGGTGGTGTTGCCACTGTAGGAGAGCCGCACCCCGCAGAGCTTGCAGATGATCTTGGTTTTATCCAGGATGCGCCCATAGGCGTCCCCCTGGAAGCCAAAGAAAGTCCAGTAGCGGCTCTGGGCCCGGCCCAGCCCCACCAGGTTCTGGGTGCCCTCCAGCAGCGGGAAAGCCGGGGCCGGGGGGCCAGCCTTGCGCAAGTGCCCCCCGGGAGAGGCCAGGTCGCCACAGAGGTAGGGGGTGGCGGTGGGCGCCGGCTCGGGGGGCTTGGCCTGCAGGTCCTGGAACATCTTCAGCAGCAGCTCCTTCTCCCCAAACTCATACTTGAAATGCGCCCCTGGGGGGAGGTGGAGAGTTAGACTGGGGGCAGGGCAGGCTGTGTGTGACCCCGCCCCCATGGAGATGAAGCCCCGCCCCCTCTGTCATCAGGGGGTGCAATATGGGGTGGGCTGTGTAACTCTGCCCCACAGAGATGCAGCCCCATCCCCTCTGGCCTCAGGGGATGGGACATGAGGGCTGTGTGACCCCGCCCCCAAGGAAACAGCCCCACCCTCTCTGTCCTCAGGGGTGGGGTTCCAGGGAGGCTGCATCACCCCAGAGGGCTATGTGGGGGGGAGGGGGCTCTGTCTCCAAGGGATTGGGATGGGGGGAGAAGGCAGCCAGCAGGTGCCCCCACCCGCCCTGAGAACACCCCCCTCTTACCCAGCTGGAGCCCCAGGGTGCGGGCGTACTCCTCCCCGATCCAGACGAGCAGCTCGGCGCCGGCACCGATGGCCTGGCAGGCCCGGTAGTAGATGCGCCCGCGGTACTGGAACACCGTCAGGTTGTGCTCCTCCTCCGTGGAGGCGCAGGCCACGTATCTGGGGGGGGGGGGTGGGGGGGAGTCAAGGTCCCCCCCACCCGGTAGGAGGAGGGGGGGATCACAAGGCTGCCCCCGTAAGGGACTCCCCCACTCCAGAGCAGGGACCCTGGGCAGAGGGGGCTAATGGGGAGGACCCCCTGGGCAGTGGGGGGGTAATGGGGGAACCCCCAGCCCACAGCAGGGACCCCCTGGGCAGAAGGGGGGCAATGGGGGGAACCCCCAGCCCAGAGCAGGGACCCCCTGGGCAGATGGAGGCAATGGGGAGAACCCCTAGCCCAGAGCAGGGACACCTGGGCAGTGAGGGATAATGGGGGACCCCCA
Source organism: Gopherus evgoodei (assembly GCF_007399415.2). Taxonomy (NCBI): domain Eukaryota; kingdom Metazoa; phylum Chordata; order Testudines; family Testudinidae; genus Gopherus; species Gopherus evgoodei. The sequence continues at coordinate 5,668,184 of NW_022060027.1, read as the reverse complement.
ACCCAGAGCAGGGACCCCTGGACAGTAGGGGGGGGTAATGGGTAACCCCCAAACCAGAGCAGGGACACCTGGACAGTAGGGGGGGTAATGGGTAACCCCCAAACCAGAGCAGGGACACCTGGGCAGTGAGGGGTAATGGGGAACCCCCAACCCAGAGCAGGGACCCCTGGGCAGTGGGGGATAATGGGGAACCCCCAACCCAGACCCCTGGGCAGTAGGGGGGGGTAATGGGTAACCCCCAAACCAGAGCAGGGACCCCTGGACACCCCAGCAGGGCAGGAAATGGGGTGTCATGCAGGAGCCAATGGAGTGGGGAGGGGGTCCCTCCAGCCCTCACCTCATCCAACTGGACTTGGAGTCATCAGAGGCATCAATGTAGAAATAGGAGCCGTTTTCCCGTACCTGGGGGGGCAGAGGGAGGGGGTCAGTGCCCAGAGAGACCAACCCCCCCAGCACCCCAAGGGAGACCCCTGCTTCCCTGAGGGATCACCCCTCCCCATGGAGGACGGGCTGGGGGGGCCGCGGGAGGCACTTACCGCCCAGGAGAAGAGGGTGCACTCCCCGTGCTCCAGCACCACCTCCCCCTGGTAGGGGCCGAAGATGCAGCCGCGGGGCAGGGCAGGCAGGGCGCTCCACACGCCCAGCCCGCCCTGGGGCCGCTCCTTCACCAGCAGCCCTTGGGGCAGGGAGAGCAGGGCCCGCGAGGGCGCCCGGGCTGGCACGGGCGAGTCGGCGATGAAGGTGGGCACCCCATGCTGGGGGCAGGTGTCCCGGAAGTACAGCCGGCAATCCTCGCAGACTGGGGGGCGGGGAGAGAGAGTGAGAGGGGGCCCCAAAACCCTGCACCCTGATCCCCAGAGACTATGGGGAAAGGGGACCCCAAAACCCTGCACCCTGTTCCCCAGAGAGTGCAGGGAAAGGAGACCCCAAAACCCTGCACGCTGATCCCCAGAGACTGCGGGGAAAGGGGGCCCAAAAACCCTGCACCCAAACACCCCCTGCATCCTGATCCCCAGAGACTGTGGGGAAAGGGGACCCCAAAACCCTGCACCCAAACACCCTCTACACCCTGATCCCCGGAGACTGAGGGGAAAGAGGATCCCAAAACCCTGAACCCAAACACCCTCTGCACCCTGATCCCCAGAGACTGCGGGGAAAGGGGACCCCAAAACCCTGCACCCAAACACTCCCTGCACCCTGATTCCCAGAGACTGCGGGGAAAGGGGGCCCCAAAACCCTGCACCCAAACACCCCCTGAACCTGATTCCCAGTGACTGCGGGGAAAGGGGACCCCAAAACCCTGCACCCAAACACCCCTGCACTCTGATTCCCAGAGACTGCGGGGAAAGGGGGCCCCAAACCCTGCACCCAAACACCACCTGCACCCTGATCCCCGGAGATTGCAGGGAAAGGGGGCCCCAAAATCCTGCACCCTGATCCCCAGAGACTGTGGGGAAAGGGGGCCTCAAAACCCTGCACCCAAACACCCCCTACACCCTGATCCCCAGAGACTGCAGGGAAAGGGGACCCCAAAACCGTGCACCCAAACAGCCCCTGCATCCTCATCCCTGGAGACTGGGGGAGGAGAGAGGGGACATGGAGGGGTCTCAGAGGGGTTGGGGGTCACACTCACAGAGCAGCTCATCCTCCAGCTGGGCACACGCATCCTCCGACACCTGCATCACGGTCCTGGGGGGGGGGGCAGAGATTGGCAGTGTGAGGATGGGGCAGAGGCCGGCAGGCCCCGAAACTGCCCTCCCCCAAAAGACTGGCCACCCCTCACCTTTGCCCCCACAGTAACTGCCCTTAGGGAATAACTCAGTATGGGGGGATTTCCCCCCATACCAGCCCCTCCCCCCACTAGATTAGCCCCTCCCACTCAATGCCAGCCCTGTCCCCCACTGGTTTAGCCCCTCCCCCTTCCAGCCCCCCCAACACTGGCTTAGCCCCGCCTCCTTGATACCACCCCACTGTTTTAGCCCTACCCCTTGATAACGGCCCCGACTGACTTAGCCCCGCCCCTTGACACCAGCCCCGCCCCTTGACACCACCCCACTGTCTTAGCCCCTCCCCCGTGATTCCAGCCCCGCCCCTTGACACCACCCCACTGTCTTAGCCCCTCCCCGTGATTCCAGCCCCGCCCCTTGACACCACCCCACTGACTTAGCCCCGCCCCCGACAACAGCCATTGACTTAGCCCCGCCCCCTTGACACCACCCCAGACGTAGCCCCGCCCCTTTGACACCACCCCCTCTGACTTAGCCCCGCCCCCTTGACACCAACCCTATTGACTTAGCCCCGCCCCCCATGGGTGATGCCCCCCCCCGCCTCCCCCAGGTCTCCCGCCCCCGCGAACGCCCCCGGCGCGAGGCCGGCCCCGCCCCCACCTGCTCGGCGCTCGGGCGGCACCGCGACGGGAGACTCCTGCCCCGGCCAGGCCGCCTCAGCCGCCCATATCGATCGGGAACGTGGGTCCCCGCTGACACCCCGGGCCAGCCAATCAGCGCGCTCCCTGCCTCTCTCCGCAAAGCCAATCAGCGGCCGACGGCGGCTCCGCCCGCCAATGGGAACGCGCTCCTAGGAAGGGGCGAGGCGCTGTGACGAACCGCCAGCCAATGGGACCGCGGGATTGCGTAGGGGCGGGCCGAAATCCTCCCAGCGGCCAATGAGAGCGCAGAGTGGAGCGAGGAGGTGAGGAGTCCGGCAGGAAGGCGGGGCTCCAAACGGCGCAAACGGACAGCGCCAACAGCCAATGGGAGCGCAGGAAAGGAGACAGACAGCACCAACCCCCACTTAGGGAGCTGGAAAATAGAAAGAGGGTGGGACCTCGCTTTGTCCATAGTTAAAAGGTGGGAGGGGGGTATGACCCCAATCGAACCCGGGCGTCCGAGTTCCCCCTCCCCTCTCCAAAGCTGGTGACAGAACGCAGGTGTCGCCCCCAGGTGTTCAGGCTCCCCCACCCCCTCCAGAACTGGGGACGGAACCCAGGTGTCCGGGCTCCCCCAGCCCCCCCTTCCCCTCAGCGCTGGGGACGGAACCCAGGTATCCACCCCACTCCCAGAGCTGGGGATGGAAGGAACCCAGGTGTCCGGGCTCCCCCCAGCTCCCCCTTCCCCTCAGCGCTGGGGACGGAACCCAGGTATCCACCCCACTCCCAGAGCTGGGGATGGAAGGAACCCAGGTGTCCGGGCTCCCCCCAGCTCCCCCTTCCCCTCAGCGCTGGGGACGGAACCCAGGTATCCACCCCACTCCCAGAGCTGGGGATGGAAGGAACCCAGGTGTCCGGGATCCCCCCAGCCCCCCCTTCCCCTCAGCGCTGGGGACGGAACCCAGGTATCCACCCCACTCCCAGAGCTGGGGATGGAAGGAACCCAGGTGTCCGGGCTCCCCCCAGCTCCCCCTTCCCCTCAGCGCTGGGGACGGAACCCAGGTATCCACCCCACTCCCAGAGCTGGGGATGGAAGGAACCCAGGTGTCCGGGATCCCCCCAGCCCCCCCTTCCCCTCAGCGCTGGGGACGGAACCCAGGTATCCACCCCACTCCCAGAGCTGGGGATGGAAGGAACCCAGGTGTCCGGGCTCCCCCCAGCCCCCCCTTCCCCTCAGCGCTGGGGACGGAACCCAGGTATCCACCCCACCCCCAGAGCTGGGGATGGAAGGAACCCAGGTGTCCGGGCTCCCCCCAGCCTCCCCTTCCCCTCAGCGCTGGGGACGGAACCCAGGTATCCACCCCACTCCCAGAGCTGAGGATGGAAGGAACCCAGGTGTCCGGGCTCCCCCCAGCCCCCCCTTCCCCTCAGCGCTGGGGACGGAATCCAGGTATTCACCCCACCCCCAGAGCTGGGGATGGAAGGAACCCAGGCGCCCGGGCTCCCCCCAGCCCCCCCTTCCCCTCAGCGCTGGGGACGGAACCCAGGTATCCACCCCACTCCCAGAGCTGGGGATGGAAGGAACCCAGGTGTCCGGGCTCCCTCAAGCCCCCCCTTCCCCTCAGTGCTGGGGACGGAACCCAGGTATCCACCCCACCCCCAGAGCTGGGGATGGAAGGAACCCAGGCGCCCGGCCTCCCCCCTCACACCCACGCCAGGGGCTGGGGGTTCTAGAGCAGCAGCTTCTAGAGGCCAGGTCCCGGTTCTGTGTGGTTCCGGTTCCCATGGTGCCAGATCAGGTCAGGGCTGGACAGCCCCCCTCCCCCTCTCCACGCAGGGGAGCGGCTCGGCATGGGAAAGCCCCCTGGGGGGGCACAGTCAGCAGGTGGGTGCCGGGGCAGCCCCCTGGGTCCATGGGACTGGGTGGGCGGAGTCACAGCCCTACCCAGAGGTCAACCACTCCAGCCCCACAGCACCCATGGGGGGGGAGGGTTTGTTGTGTCTCCTGCACCCACCCCATCACCTCTCGCATCTCAGCCCCCCCCATGGTTTTCCCCACCTCACTCTCTCTTCTTGCCCCCCAGCCCAGCCCCCCGTCCTCCCCAATCTCATCCCCCGTTCCCAGTTTCCCCCTCCCCCAGCCCCCCACTCACCACAGGAGACAGGAGCGGGTCCAGGACAGCCTTTATTTACCGCCATGGGGTCCCAGCCCCACACCTACACCCAGAGCCGAGGGCACGACGGGCTCAGCCCCTCCCCCTGCCTTTTGGGGGTTCAGGCGGCTCCCAGAAGGCCCCCCCATGCCCCACAGCATAAGGGCGATCATCACCTGCCCCCGCCACCAGCTCCACCCCCGTTGCCACCGCCCTGGCCACCGGCATCAGGTGCTCCGGACATCATGAGGAACAGCACCACGGGAATTATGTACATCCACTGGAGAGAGAGAGGGATGGGGGGCGTTAGTGGGGGCAGGGGACTCCTCCTGCAGGCACCCCCACCCCATGGGAGTAGCCACACAAGAGCCCACCCAGGACCCACAGGGGCAGGTACCAAGCTGCTGCCCCACCACCTCCCCCCAAGTGATCAGAAAGCCCCAGCACCAGCGATTGTCACCGCCCTAGTGAGAGGAAGGGGGTGGGGTGGGGGAGGTCAGCCACCGGGCAGGGGCACTGAGATCCTCCCAGGGCCAGCAGGGAGTGATGGGGAAGCCAGGGCAGTGACCCACCCCCCACGGCCAGACACCCCCAGGCACAGACTGCCAAGACGGGCTGGGCCCAGGGCAGACTCCCTGCTGGCTGGGGGGGGGGTAATCGCAGGTGGGGAGGGGGCAGCGGTGGGTGGGGGGTTTTACTTGGCTGCTCAGGGCTGGCTTCCGGGCTCCCGCGGGACTTTCACCGAGCCGGTGGCCAGGAGAAGCACGGCCCCACCCAGAATTAAATGCCACTGTGGGGGGGAGAGCACATGTCAGGGGGGGTGGGGGGGCACGCCCTGGCAAGGAGCTGAGCCCCCCCCCCGCCGGTCAGTTTGAGCAGGGGAGGTCCTGGGGCAGGAGAGGTTTGAAGCGGGGGTTCTGGGCATCGGTATCTGAAGTGGGGGTAATGCTGAGGGGTCCTGGGGCAGTGCTGCATGCGGGGGGTCCTGGGCAGCACGGTGGGTGGAGGGCTCTTAATGTAGTACTGGGGGAGGGGTGGTCCCAGGCAGTGATGGGGGGAGGGGGGGTTTCTTGGGTTTGTGTGTTGGGGGGACTAGATGCAGCGCTGGAGGGGTAGTGGGGCGGTCTCGCTGCAGTGCCTGGGGGGGGTCATCCCAGGCAGTGCGATGAGGGAGGGTGTCCTGGCGCAGTGCTCGGGGGGGCGCTGGGGGTGTGTTGGCACAGCGCTCAGGGGGACCGGGGGGGGGGATCATCCCAGGCAGTGCGATGAGGGAGGGTGTCCTGGCACAGTGCTCGGGGGGGTGCTGGGGGTGTGTTGGCACAGCGCTCAGGGGGACCGGGGGGGTCCCAGCATAGCACTCGGGGGGCAGTCCCAGTGCAGCACTCGGGGTAGGGGGGAAATAGCAGTCCCGGCGCAGTGCTCGGGGGGGTGCTAGGGGTGTGTTGGCACAGCGCTCAGGGGGACCGGGGGGGTCCCAGCATAGCACTCGGGGGACAGTCCCAGTGCAGCACTCGGGGTAGGGGGGAAATAGCAGTCCCGGCGCAGTGCTCGGGGGGGTGCTGGGGGTGTGTTGGCACAGCGCTCAGGGGGACTGGGGGGGTCCCAGCATAGCACTCGGGGGGCAGTCCCAGTGCAGCACTCGGGGTAGGGGGGAAATAGCAGTCCCGGCACAGTGCTCGGGGGGGCGCTGGGGGTGTGTTGGCACAGCGCTCAGGGGGACCGGGGGGGGGATCATCCCAGGCAGTGCGATGAGGGAGGGTGTCCTGGCGCAGTGCTCGGGGGGGCGCTGGGGGTGTGTTGGCACAGCGCTCAGGGGGACCGGGGGGGGGATCATCCCAGGCAGTGCGATGAGGGAGGGTGTCCTGGCGCAGTGCTCGGGGGGGCGCTGGGGGTGTGTTGGCACAGCGCTCAGGGGGACCGGGGGGGGGATCATCCCAGGCAGTGCGATGAGGGAGGGTGTCCTGGCACAGTGCTCGGGGGGGCGCTGGGGGTGTGTTGGCACAGCGCTCAGGGGGACCGGGGGGGTCCCAGCATAGCACTCGGGGGGCAGTCCCAGTGCAGCACTCGGGGTAGGGGGGAAATAGCAGTCCCGGCACAGTGCTCGGGGGGGCGCTGGGGGTGTGTTGGCACAGCGCTCAGGGGGACCGGGGGGGTCCCAGCATAGCACTCGGGGGGCAGTCCCAGTGCAGCACTCGGGGTAGGGGGGAAATAGCAGTCCCGGCACAGTGCTCGGGGGGGCGCTGGGGGTGTGTTGGCACAGCGCTCAGGGGGACCTGGGGGGTCCCAGCATAGCACTCGGGGGGCAGTCCCAGTGCAGCACTCGGGGTAGGGGGGAAATAGCAGTCCCGGCACAGCGCTCAGGGGGACCGGGGGGGTCCCAGCATAGCACTCGGGGGGCAGTCCCAGTGCAGCACTCGGGGTAGGGGGGAAATAGCAGTCCCGGCACAGCGCTCAGGGGGACCGGGGGGGTCCCAGCATAGCACTCGGGGGGCAGTCCCAGTGCAGCACTCGGGGTAGGGGGGAAATAGCAGTCCCGGCACAGCGCTCAGGGGGACCGGGGGGGTCCCAGCATAGCACTCGGGGGGCAGTCCCAGTGCAGCACTCGGGGTAGGGGGGAAATAGCAGTCCCGGCACAGCGCTCAGGGGGACCGGGGGGGTCCCAGCATAGCACTCGGGGGGCAGTCCCAGTGCAGCACTCGGGGTAGGGGGGAAATAGCAGTCCCGGCACAGCGCTCAGGGGGACCGGGGGGGTCCCAGCATAGCACTCGGGGGGCAGTCCCAGTGCAGCACTCGGGGTAGGGGGGAAATAGCAGTCCCGGCACAGTGCTCGGGGGGGTGCTGGGGGTGTGCTGGCACAGCGCTCAGGGGGACCGGGGGGGTCCCAGCATAGCACTCGGGGGGCAGTCCCAGCATAGCACTCGGGGTAGGGGGGAAATAGCAGTCCCGGCACTCACGTATTTAGCGAAGAAGGATTTCTGCTCCTGTGGGTTTTTGGCTCTCTGTGCCTGCTCCAGCTCCAGGCGCTCAATGAACGCTGCAGTTTCGGGGCTGGAGGGGGGGTGGAAACACCTGTCAGAGAGACTCCCCCCCGCCCCCAACTGCCTCCCAAGGCCAGACCATCCCCCGCCCCCAACTGCCTCCCAAGGCCAGACCATCCCTCCCCCAGGTGCCTGCTCAGACCAGACCACGACAACTCCTGCCCCCAGCCCCCCCGCACTCACACGGCCGCCGGGACCGGCTGCTGCAGCAGCACCGTGGTGTTGAAGGCCTCCAGGTCGACGTCTTCCACCTCAGCGCCGTGACAGGACCCCGGCACGGTGACAATGGAGACGCCGATCACGTTCCCTGCCCCGTCCGTGTGCACCGTCAGCCGGTCCGACAGATGGGAGTCCACCAGCGAGCACTGGCGGGGTGCAGGGCGTGAGCAGAGAACAGACCTGCCCAGCACCCCCGCCCTCTCCCTCCCCCACCCAATGGGCACTTGGCGGGGGGAGCTGGGACCAAGACCTCCATCCCCCCAACCCAGAAAACACTGGGGGGGTGCTGGGAACCCCAAAGGGACCGGCCTGCAGGAGAGACAGAGAGCCATGGGGGGAGCAGGCCCTGCGGGGTTGGACGGGGGGCACCAGGGTGTGCCAGGGAGCTGGGTCCATGTCACGGGGTGGGGGCTGGGAAGGGGCATCTCTGCACAGGGCTCAGGATTGGAAGAGGGGGGGGAGGCAAGGGGGGGGGCTCACTGCTCGGACGAAGGAGGTGACGTATTCCACTGCAGCTTCCTCCACGGCCCCGAGGGGCCGGCGCGGAATTCGCACCCGGTACAGCCCGTTCAGCACCGCCACATCCTGGGGGGGACCATGGGGATGGGTGAGAACGCCCCGCATGCCGCCTCCTCCAGCAACCCCTCCCGCCCCACGCCAGCAGCTGGGCTGCCTGAACCTCCCCCCACCCCCGCTGACTCACCCTCAGCTTGGCACGCTCCCCCTCGCACAGCTGCTTCTGGCTCAGCGAGAGGCTGGGCTCGGGCCCCGGGCTCCAGAGCAGGGTCCCCCGCTTCCGGAAGCGGATGCTGTCGTCTGGGGGCAGGCAGAGGAGCATTAGGACAGGGCAGGGACTCCCCCGCCCCCACCTTCTCTAGCAGAACAGCTCAGGGGCAGGAACCCCCCCAACTCAACCCTCCCCTTCCAGCCCCACCCGTGGGACACCCCCCCAGCCCCAAACTACCCACTCACCTGGCTCAAATGAATGCTCCAGCTGCAGAGTGAGGACACAGGCCTCGGAGTCCCGACCCTCACCTGGCTGAGGGCAAGAGAGGACACAGATCAGCAAACCCACTCCCCTCCCATGGCCGGGGAGAGAACCCAGGCGTCCTGGCTCCCAGCCCCCCCCCACTCTAACCACTAGACCCCACTCCCCTCCCAGAGCCAGGGGGAGAACCCAGGCGTCCTGGCTCCCAGCCCTCCCCACTCTAACCACTAGACACCACTCCCCTCCCAGAGCCGGGGGGAGAACCCAGGCGTCCTGGCTCCCAGCCCCCCCCCACTCTAACCACTAGACCCCACTCCCCTCCGATGGCCGGGGAGCGAACCCAGGCGTCCTGGCTCCCAGCCCCCCCCACTAACCACTAGACCCCACTCCCCTCCCAGAGCCGGGGGGAGAACCCAGGCGTCCTGGCTCCCAGCCCCCCCCCACTCTAACCACTAGACCCCACTCCCCTCCCAGAGCCAGGGGGAGAACCCAGGCGTCCTGGCTCCCAGCCCTCCCCACTCTAACCACTAGACCCCACTCCCCTCCCAGAGCCGGGGGGAGAACCCAGGCGTCCTGGCTCCCAGCCCCCCCCCCCACTCTAACCACTAGACCCCACTCCCCTCCCAGAGCCAGGGGGAGAACCCAGGCGTCCTGCTCCCAGCCCTCCCCACTCTAACCACTAGACACCACTCCCCTCCCAGAGCCGGGGGGAGAGCCCAGGCGTCCTGGCTCCCAGCCCCCCCCACTCTAACCACTAGACCCCACTCCCCTCCCAGAGCCAGGGGGGGAACCCAGGCGTCCTGGCGCCCAGCCGTGCTCTAACCACTAGACACCACTCCCCTCCCAGAGCCGGGGGGAGAACCCAGGCGTCCTGGAGCCCAGCTGTGCTCTAACCACTAGACCCCCCTCCCCTCCCCAGGGATGGAACCCAGGCGTCCTGCCTATTCACAGTCTATGTAGTCGCAGACCCAGGGCCGGTGCCTGCCGGGCTCCCAGGCTCAGGGCTGAAGGCCGATGAAATGTTCACAAATCTTTACCAGAGGTTTATGAATATGCAGCGTATGCAAATTAGCCGCATTTGCAAGACAGGCTATGAATATTAATGAACCCCTTTGGCCTGTGATTCGTTCTCTCACCCGTATGAATATTAACAACCCGCGTACCATCCCTGGAGTAAGACTATGGCGGCCATGCATATGAATGTTAATAGCCTCATGAATATTGATGAGAGAGTAGCACCTGTGGAGTGCGGAAGGGGGTGGGGGGATGGGAATAGCTGAGCGTCATGCATATTAATATAGAGTTCATGAATATTAATGAGCGAACCGCCCCTCGTGACGGCCAACCCCCTCATGAATATTAACGAGCCGCTCATGAATATTGACCCCTCTGCCGCAGCGCCCCGCCCCCGACTCACCCGCGGGCCCAGGCCCCGGCAGCGCCCGGGCAGCGGCAGCAGCAGCAGCAGCAGCGGCAGGAGCCGGCGGGCGCGCAGAGCGGCCATGGTCGCGCGCTGCCGACGTCACGGGCCGAGCCGCCGCGCGGGGCAGGCCGGGATAGGGGCGGACCAGACACAGCCCGTGGCTCCTGACCCCGCCGGGCGCCATATTGGATCCCGCCCCCGCCCCCGCCGCGCATCACAGCCCCGCCCCCTCGTTTCCCGGCCCCGCCCCCTCGGATCCCGGCCCCGCCCCCCGCCTGGCATCACGGCCCCGCCCCCTCGGATCCCAGCCCCCCTGCCCTGGCATCACGGCCCCGCCCCCTCAGATCCCGGCCCCGCCCCCCGCCTGGCATCACGGCCCCGCCCCCTCGGATCCCGGCCCCCCCATGTCCGCCCCCAGACTGGAGCAGCTTGTCTGGCAGCTCTGGCCCGGCCCGCTCCAGGCTGAGCCCCCTCGCCGCAGGGTGCCGTCCCCAGTGCGGGGCAATGTACAGCAACTGGGGAAACTGAGTCACACCTGGGCAGGGGCAGAAACGCCCATGTTCTGCCCCACCCGGGAGTGGGGCACCCGGTGCCCTTTTGGGGGGCGGGGAGAAGGAGGGAAGGGAGTTTGGGGGCAGGCGAGTTGGGGGGGTCACTCTTACCAGCACTGACCTGACATACTCTTGCCTCCTCCCATCTCTGCAGGCGTCCGGCTGCCATAACCGGGACCCCCCCTGCCCTCCCGATGCCCGGGCCGCGGCATGGGTCAGCTGCAGCGCTGCCTGGCGCGCGGGGAGTACGGGCAGCTGCAGGAGTGCCCGCTCTTCGAGAGTGACTTCCTCCAGGTGAGGGGGGCACGGCCCTGCCCACGTCCCCTGAGCCCTGCCCCCCCAGCACTGCCCCCGGCCCCTTGGTCCTGCCCTCCAGGCATCCATCCCCCCTGCCCAGACCCCATCCCCTGAGCCCTGCCCCCCCAGCACTGCCCCCATCCCCCCAGCACTGCCACCTTCCCCTTGCTCCTGCCCCCCCCAGGCATCCATCCCCCCTGCCCAGACCCCATCCCCTGAGCCCTGCCCCCCCAGCACTGCCCCACTCCCCCCAGCACTGCCACTTTCCCCTTGCTCCTGCCCCCCCCAGGCATCCATCCCCCCTGCCCAGACCCCATCCCCTGAGCCCTGCCCCCCCAGCACTGCCCCCACCCCCTTGGTCCTGCCCCCAGCCAGGCGCCCATCTCCCAGACCCCATCCTACATGCCCTGACCCCCCACCCCCCTCAGCTCTCCCTGACTCCCCACAGGTGACCAAGAGTGGGGACGTGGCCAACAGGGTGACCCTGGGCATCGCCGCCACCAGCCCCCGCCTGGAGCTGCCCAACCTCCTGCTGCTGGCGCGGCCTGTCCTGGCACCCGCGGCGGGGCCTTGCTGCTGCCGCTGTGCCCAGGGGCTGCCCCCGCCGGGGGAGGAGGTCGAGCTCTTTGGGTGAGTCCCTCCTTCTGGTGCTCCCCCCATCCCCCTGCACCCCTGTGGCCCATCCCCCTCCTGGTAATCCCTGGCCCCCACCCCTGCACCCCCATCCCCTTGTACTCCTGTAGCCCATCCCCCTCCCAGTGTTCCCTGGCCCCCCCCCACAACCCCATCCCTCTCCTGCTGTTCCCTGTCCCACATCCCCCCTACCCTACAGCCCCATCTGCCCTGCACCCCCATTGTGATGCCCCCTTCCCGGTGCTTCCTGGGCCCCCATATCTCCCACTCCCCACAGCCCTACCCCTGCACCCTGTGCCCCCATAATTGATTCCCACATTCTCCCCCTCCCACCGATCCTCACCCCTGCCCCTTTACACTCCCATCCTCAACCTGCTGTGAGGAAGTGGGGTTTTAGTTTGTTATGTTGCATGTGAGTCTTATTGTCCTACACTAACACTGTGTGTGCCTCAGTTTCCCTGGGCACTGCACCAATGCTAGGTGATGGGAACTGGGGGTGTGACTTTCGCTGAAGCCCTCGGGGCAGGTGAGGCTGCCCAGCTGGGTGCAGCTGTGTGACCTGAGAGCCAGGAGAGGGGAGCGGCCTGGGAAGCGAGACAAAGGCCAGAGGAGGGGCCGGAGAGTTTCGGTTTAGAGGTGGCCGGGGAGCGCCCTAGTCATGACCCGTAGCCAGCGCCAGCGACGGGCTCTCTGTCCTGACACCAGGGCCGCCCGGGGAGGGGCAAGTGGGGCAATTTGCCCCAGACCCCACAGGGACCCCGCAAGCCCTGGCCCGGCAGCGGTCCGGGTCTTTGGCGGCAGGGGGCCCTTCAGTGCTGCCGAAGATGCGGAGCGACTGAAGGGCCTCCCCACCTCCAAAATGCCACTGAAGACCCGAACTGCCACCGGATGAGTACAAGCGCCGCAGCTTCCCCGCTTTGCCCCAGGCCCCCCGAAACCCCTGGGTGGCCCTGCCAGGGCCCCCGGTCCCTACCCCGGCAGGAAAGGAGCCACTGGGGACAGGACTTGGCGGGGCTGCAGCCTCGGACCCAGCCGGCGAGAGGGAGCAGGTCCCCAGCCGCCGAATGCCAGGCCGAGCCACGGAAGGATCCCCCCTTGGAGAAGCAGAGGGAACTTGCTGGCCACGGCGCGGTGAGGGAAGGCGGCTGAGAGAGATTCCTGTGGCAGAGGGATTCCTGTGCCAGGAATGAGGGAAAGCGGAGTCGTGGGGGATCACGAGGCAGCTGGTCGTCCCCCAGAGCTACCGCCACGAGCTACTGTCCACGGCCCACAACGTCCCTCTCTCGGGACCAGGGCCGGCTCCAGGCACCAGCGCAGCATGCTAGCGCTTGGGGGCGGCCCATGGAAGGGGGCCCCCTGGATCTTCGGCGGGGGGTCCCTCAGTCCCTCTCAGAGGGAAGGACCGCGGCAGCGGTAGAGCAGCTGCCGAAGTGCCGCCGATTGCGGCTTTTTATTTTTCTCTTCGCCGCTTGGGACGGCTAAACACCTGGAGCCGGCCCGGCTCGGGGCACCAGGGGATCTGGCCCGGCTCGGGGCACCAGGGGATCCGGCGCCCCAGGCAGTGGCTGCTGCAGAACTTTTCCTGGCCCGGGGTCCCTGATGCAGGTCCTGCGACCCCTGCCAGCAGACGGGGAAGGCCCGGGACAAGGGAAAGTGGCTTTGAGACCTTTGCCTACCCCAGAGGAGACTTTCCAGAAGGGGGCCGTGGGACCCCTCACCAAGGCAACTCGGACAGGGAAAAAATGCATCCTGGTGGGGGTAGATTTCGCTACCGGATACCCTGAGGCCGTGGCCTTGTCCTCTCTCGAGGCTGACACCAGGCAGATGTGCTGCTGTCAGCAGAGGGGGGTTCCCCAAGCTGGTCCTTACAGACCAGGGCTCCAATTTCACGTCAACCCTGGTCCGGTGCTTGTGGGAGAAACATGGGCCACAAAATCACACCCCCAATTCCCACCACCTAAGTATTGGTGCAGCGCCCAGGGAAACTGAGGCACACACGGTCTTAGTTTAGGACAGTAAGACTCACATGCAACATAAGATGAATAAAACCCCACATCGTCCCACCTGCCAACTCCCCCAGGCCATCACCTCCCCCCACAGATCCACCCCAAGATCCCCCCCTCGGATCAGCAACCTCCCTGTTCCCACCTTCCCCCGCTGGCCTGGAACTGCCCCCCCAATGCCCCCACCTCTCCCCGAATTCCCCCACCCAGGCTGCTGCCCCTGCGCTTCGTGCGGCTCTCCATCCACGACGAACTGCGGCACCGGCTCAAGGTGCGTCTGGCCTCGGGCCGGACCTTCTACCTGCAGCTCCTGGCGCCGCCCGCCCAGCTGGAGCAACTCTTCGGGCAGTGGGTGCGACTGCTATACCGCCTGCGCTACCAGCAGCCCGGCGCCCGGGCCAGGGTGAGTGCAGGGGGCATGGGGCCCAGGCCTGCCCCAGCATCTCCTTCCCTCCTCAACCACCAGTTCACTCGCCCTTCCCAGAGCCGGGGAGAGAACCCAGGGGTCCTGGCTGGTCTCCAGCCCCACCTCTAACCACTAGACCCCACTCCCCTCCCAGAGCCAGGGAGAGAACTCAGGTGTCCTGGCTCCCAGCCCCCCCTGCTCGAACCACTGGACCCTACTCCCCTCCCAGAGCCAGGGAGAAAACCCAGGTGTCCTGGCTGGCTCCCAGCTCCATGTCTAACCACTAGACCCCACTCCCCCCCCCCAGAGCCGGGGAGAGAACCCAGGTGTCCTGACTGGCCCTCAGCCCCACCTCTAATCACTAGACCACACTCCCCTCCCAGAGCCAGGGAGAGAACTCAGGTGTCCTGGCTCCCAGCTCGAACCACTGGATCCTACTCCCCTCCCAGAGCCAGGGAGAGAACCCAGGTGTCCTGACTGGCCCTCAGCCCCACCTCTAACCACTAGACCCCACTCCCCCCCCCCAGAGCCAGGGAGAGAACTCAGGTGTCCTGGCTCCCAGCTCCCCCGCTCGAACCACTAGACCCCACTCCCCCCCCCAGAGCCGGGGAGAGAACCCAGGTGTCCTGACTGGCCCCTAGCCCCACCTCTAACCACTAGACCCCACTCCCCTCCCAGAACCAGGGAGAGAACCCAGGAGTCCTGGCTTCCAACTCCCCCACAACCACTAGACCCCACTCTCCTCTTAGGACCAGGGGATAGAACCCAGGCGTCCGGGTTGCCAGTGGTGTCAGTCTCTCTCTCTCTCTCTCTCTTGGCAGTGATATTCAAACCCCCCGGGGAGGAAAAGGTGGAACAGGGCAGGCGCCCCCCCCGGAAACCACACACACAGGACTGGGGGTGGGCGGAGCCTCGTACCCCTCCCCCGAGGGTGAACCCTAAGACGCAGCAGCCCCCCAATAAAAGGTGAGGATCCAGCCGGAGAGAAGCTGCCTCAGTACTGTGACCTGCCCCCCCTTCCCTCGAGCTGCAGCATACACAGGGCTCTGTGCGCCCCCCCATGGACCGACAGACGGACGGACGGACGGACGCTGCAGGGATCTGTTTATTGACACACTCGCTGCCTTGTGCATTCCAGGGGGTGGGGGTGTCGGGGCACAGCTGAGCCCCCCAACATCAGTGTGGATGGGGGTGCAGGGAAGCGGTGGGTGGGGGTGCGCAGCCTGGCGATGCCCAGGGTCCACCCCCATGCCCAGTGCCCCCTGCCGAGTCACTGCTGTCTGGGGGGGGGCTGGGGCCAGTTCATTCCAGTGGGTCCTCATCTGCGGAGACCTGGAGGGGGGAGAGCAGTGAGCGGGGGGGGGGGCACTTAGAGTGCCCCTCCCCGAACTCCCCTCCCCACCAGTCATGGCTCAGAACCCCTCCCCCCACAGTCACATCTCCCCCCAGCTGCACTCCACAGCCCCCTTCTGCCCCCCAGCCGTACTCCAAGCCCCTTTCTGCCCCCCAGCCGCACTCCAATCCCCCTTCTGCCCCCCAGCCGCACTCCAAGCCCCCCTTCTGCCCCCCAGCCGCACTCCAAGCCCCCTTCCGCCCCCCAGACGCACTCCACAGCCCCCCTTCTGCCACCCAGCTGCACTCCACAGCCCCCTTCTGTCCCCCCCACAGCCAGGGCTCCCTCCCCCAGGACCTCATCCCCCCCTACTCACCAAGCCCGAGCTGTACAGTTACTGGGGCACTGTGGGGGGGAAAGAGATGGGGTGAGGGGAGAGATAGAAGGAATATGGGGAGCGCTTCAAAAAACACCCCCCAGGACAGGCAGGGGCCCTGGACAGAGCAGGACCAAGGCTCTAGGCCCCCCTCCCCATGCGTCCCTGCTCCAATCCCTGGGTCCCCCAGGACAGTCATGTGCCCTGGCTCTGTGACCCCCCAACTGTGGGTCCTGGGGGCTCCCGCCATGTCCCTACACAGGAGCCCCCAATGCCAGCTTGTCATGTCATTTCCCACCCCCTACAGGCACCCCCTGCCCCCCACCCAGCGGCACCTCTGATCTCCAACCTGCACTGACCCCGGACCCCGCTGCCCCCCACCCAGCGGCACCTCTGATCTCCAGCCTGCGCCAGGGCTGGGGCCCTCTGCCCCCTGCCCAGCGGCATCTCTGACATCCAGCCTGTGCTGAGCCCCCCTACCCCCTGCCCAGCGGCACCTCTGACGTCCAGTCTGCGCCAGACCCGGGCCCCCCGGCCCCCCGCCCAGCAGCACCTCTGAGCTCCAGCCTGTGCTGAGCCCCCCGCCCAGCGGCACCTCTGATCTCCAGCCTGCGCCAGGCCCGGGCCCCCCTGCCCCCCACCCAGCGGCATCTCTGACATCCAGCCTGTGCTGAGCCCCCCTGCCCCCCGCCCAGCGGCACCTCTGATCTCCAGCCTGCGCTGAGCCCCCCGCCCAGCGGCACCTCTGATCTCCAGCCTGCGCCAGGCCCAGGCCCCCCTGCCCCCTGCCCAGCGGCACCTCTGATCTCCAGCCTGCGCCAGGCCCGAGCCCCCCTGCCCCCCGCCCAGCAGCACCTCTGACATCCAGCCTGTGCTGAGCCCCCCTGCCCCCTGCCCCCCGCCCAGCGGCACCTCTGATCTCCAGCCTGCGCTGAGCCCCCCTGCCCCCCGCCCAGCGGCACCTCTGATCTCCAGCCTGCGCCAGGCCCGGGCTCCCCTGCCCCCTGCCCCCCGGCACCTCTGACGTCCAGCTTGCACTCGGTCAGCGCCTCGCCCAGCTCGTTGACGGCCAGGCAGCTGTAGGTGCCAGCGTCGAAGGGGCTGGGTTTGCGGATGTGCAGGGTCAGCACCCCCTGGCTGTTCTTCATCAGGAACTTGGGGTCCTCCCGGATCTCCACGTGGTTCTTCATCCAGATCACCTTGGGCTGGGGGCGGGGGTCATGTGAGCGGGCGGCCAGGCCGGCCACCGGCCAGGCCACCTTCCTGTTCGTCCCCCTCCACGGCCCTCTGCTCCCCACACCTCCAGCACCCCCTCCTGTCCCCTGCACTCCCCACCTCCAGCACCCCCTGTCCCCTGCACCCCCACTTCCAGCTCCCCCTCCTCTTCCCCAACTGTCCCCTGCACCCTACCTCCAGCACCCCCTCGTCCCCCAACTGCTCCCTGCACCCCCACATCCAGCTCCCCCTCCTGTCCCCAACTGCCCCCTGCACCCCCACCTCCAGCACCCCCTCCTGTCCCCTGCACCCCTACCTCCAGCACCCCCTCCTGTCCCCAACTTCCCCCTGCACCACCACCTCCAGCACCCCCTCCTGTCCCCCTCACCCCCAGCACTCCACTCCTATCCCCTGCACCCCCCATCTCCAGCACTTCTTCCTGTGGCCCCCAGTGGGAGTACAGGGGAGAGGGGGCCTGGATGTACCTTGGGGGCCCTGGGGATGGGGGTGGGGGTCCCTTACCTTGGGGTGCCCCCGCACTGCACAATTCAGGGCCGTGCTGTACCCAGCCACCACGGTCCGGTCTATCAGGGGCGTCAGGACTCTGGGCGCCATCCGGAAGTCGTGCTCCTGGTAGTCCAGCGGCTTAAAGATGATCCCTAGGGGAGGCCAGGGGTGAGGCACAGGGGTAGCAGCCCCTTCCCCACCCCGCCCCCTGACCCTACGTTCCCCCCACTATCTCCACTCCAAGCCCCCTCAATCTAACCACTAGACCCCACTCCCCTCCCTGAGTCGGGGAGAGAACTCAGGACTCCTGGCTCCCAGGCCCGCTCCTCCGTGAGCGTGGGGGGCCCCTGGCGTCCGGGCGCACCTGTTTTCTGGATGAGGGCGGTGTTCTTGGAGACGCCGGGTGTGTCGCTGAGCCCGCAGATGTTCTGGCTGTACACACGGAAGGAGTATTCGTTACCCATCACCAAGTCAGAGATGGTGCAGCGCGTCAGCCGGTTGTGCTCGTACACCGTGAACCACTCCTGGGGGGGACGAGAGCGTGGGGGGGTCAGCGGAGAGACGGGGAGCCCAGGAGGGTGTCACCAGCCGGACAGGGGTTGGGGGGTCAGGGGAGAGACGGGGAGCCCAGGAGGATGTCACCAGCCGGACAGGGGTTGGGGGGTCAGGGGAGAGACGGGGAGCCCAGGAGGGTGTCACCAGCTGGACGGGGGGGGGGTCAGAGACAGGAAGCCCTGGAGGGTGTCACCAGCCGGACAGGGGTTGGGGGGTCAGGGGAGAGACGGGGAGCCCAGGAGGGTGTCACCAGCTGGACAGGAGTTGGGGGGGTCAGGGGAGAGACGGGGAGCCCAGGAGGGTGTCACCAGCTGGACAGGTCGGGGGGGGGCAGGGGAGACACAGGAGCCCAGGAGGATGTCACCAGCCGGACAGGGGTTGGGGGGTCAGGGGAGAGACGGGGAGCCCAGGAGGATGTCACCAGCCGGACAGGGGTTGGGGGGTCAGGGGAGAGACGGGGAGCCCAGGAGGGTGTCACCAGCTGGACAGGTCGGGGGGGAGGCAGGGGAGAGACAGGAGCCCAGGAGGGTGTCACCAGCTGGACAGGTCGGGGGGGAGGCAGGAGAGAGACAGGAGCCCAGGAGGGTGTCACCAGCTGGACAGCGGTTGGGGGGTCAGGGGAGAGACGGGGAGCCCAGGAGGGTGTCACCAGCTGGACGGGGGGGGGGGTCAGAGACAGGAAGCCCTGGAGGGTGTCACTAGCCAGACAGGTGGGGGGGGTCAGAGGAGAGACGGGGAGCCCAGGAGGGTGTCACCAGCTGGACGGGGAGGGGTCTCACCAGCTGGACAGGAGTGGGGGGGTCAGAGGAGAGACAGGGAGCCTGGGAGGGTGTCACTAGCCGGACGGGGGGGCGGGAGTCAGTGGGAGGGGATAGGGAGCCTGTGGGAGGGGCCATGGGAAACTGGGGGACAGCGGGGGGGGGGACACTCACCATGGTTTTTTTGTCTGCCTTCTGGATGGTGTAGCCCGTGATCTCCGAGTTCCCGTCGTCCTTGGGGGGCTGCCACTCCAGCAGCACGTTGAACCCCCAAACCTCCTTCACCTGCACCGCCACCGGGGGGCCCGGCTTCTCTGGGTGGGGGCAGTGTGAGGGGAGGGGGTCAGCAATGGGGGGGTCCATCCCAGGGGAAGAAATGGGTCCCAGGGGGGCAGTTACAGCCTGCGGTGCCTCCTTCCCTGCTGCCCCCCCAGTCTCTGCGCAGCTGGTCCCCCCCACTCTGCACGAACCCCTCCTTCACACTGGGGGGGCACATTCCCCAGCAGAGGCACAGCCAGACAGTCCCCCCCCATTAAATTCCACAGACGGGGGGCCCAGCTGGCCATTCCCATCAGGGCAGCTTAAATATAGAGCAGGGAATCTGAGCCCCCCCAGACCCCAAAAGGGACACCGGGGGGGCATCAAGGTTGGGGGGTGTCAGGGAAAGGGAATGAGGAGGGCTCGGGGGGTTGCAGTGCCCCCTGTCCCCGGCTGGCGTGAGCAGCAGGTGCTTTCCCACGCTGGGGAGGGGCACATCAAAACAGGGGAGATTGGGTTCATTAACAGCAGCTGCCAGTGCCGGGGGCAGGGGGACACAGAGCCCCCCGCTCCTAAAGCCCAGCCCCAGCCCCCCAGTGCCCCGCCAGTCCTAGCCCCCCCATCAACCCCTAGCCCAGGCACCCTCAGGCCAGCCCCAGCCCCACAGTGCCCCTCACTGCCCCCCCCCCTGCCTCACCCACGACGCGGATCTGGATGGTGGCCTGGTCCTCCATGTTCTCGATCTGCACCGAGAGCTGGTACTGGCCCGAGTGGTGCCGCGCGGCCGAGCGGATGAAGAGGATGGTGTCCAGGTCCGAGGTGCGGATGCTGACCTCCTTGGGGTCCAACGGGCGCCCGTCCTTCATCCACGTCACCTTGGGGCGCGGCTTTCCCTGGGGGGTTACCAGCCCCCGGTGAGCGGGTCTGTGCCTGCCTGGCCCCGATCCCGGTGAGCGGGTCTGTGCCTGCCTGGCCCCGACCCCGGTGAGCGGGTCCCCGCCCCGGTTCTGCGCGCCTGGCCCCGGTGAGCGGGTCTGTGCCTGCCTGGCCCCGATCCCGGTGAGCGGGTCCCCGCCCTGGCTCCGCGCGCCTGGCCCCGGTGAGCGGGTCTGTGCCTGCCTGGCCCCGATCCCGGTGAGCGGGTCCCCGCCCTGGCTCCGTGCGCCTGGCCCCGGTGAGCGGGTCTGTGCCTGCCTGGCCCCGATCCCGGTGAGTGGGTCCCCGCCCCGGCTCCACGCGCCTGGCCCCGGTGAGCGGGTCTGTGCCTGCCTGGCCCCGATCCCAGTGAGCGGGTCCCCGCCCCGGCTCCGCGCGCCTGGCCCCGGTGAGCGGGGTCTGTGCCTGCCTGGCCCCGATCCCGGTGAGCGGGTCCCCGCCCCGGCTCCGCGCGCCTGGCCCCGGTGAGCGGGGTCTGTGCCTGCCTGGCCCCGATCCCGGTGAGCGGGTCCCCGCCCCGGCTCCGCGCGCCTGGCCCCGGTGAGCGGGGTCTGTGCCTGCCTGGCCCCGATCCTGGTGAGTGGGTCCCCGCCCCGGCTCCGCGCGCCCAGCCCCAGTGAGCGGGGTCTGTGCCTGCCTGGCCCCGATCCCGGTGAGTGGGTCCCCGCCCCGGCTCCGCGCGCCCGGCCCCAGTGAGCGGGTCTGTGCCTGCCTGGCCCCGATCCCGGTGAGCGGGTCTGTGCCTGCCTGGCCCCGATCCCGGTGAGCAGGTCCCCGTCCTGGCTCCGTGCGCCCGGCCCCGGTGAGCAGGTCTGTGCCTGCCTGGCCCCGACCCCGGTGAGCGGGTCCCTGCCCCGGCTCCGCCTGCCTGGCCCCGGTGAGCGGCTTCCCAGCCCCAGCTCTGCACTCCTGGCCCCAGTGAGTGGGTCCCAGCCCCAGTTCCACGCGCCCGGCCGCAGTTAACACCCGCCCGTGACTGGGTTGTGCCAACACCTTTGGCCCGTTTGTTTCATCTAAATCGACACAGAAGCCTCATGTCCCGGGGGGGGAGGGGAGAACAAGGCAACTGACCCCCCCAGTGCTGCCCCCGCCCCCCTGCCCCCCGCTCACCTGGAAGGGGATGAGCAGGTTCACTTGCTCCCCCACTTTCTTGATGTAGGTCTGGCGCAGCTGGCGGGGCAGGCGGATCTTGGGCTGCTCTGTGGGGCGGGGCAGAGGGAGCGTGAGCCGGGGGGCTGTGCCCAGGGGGGGCGGGGGGCAGAGGTCACTCACCCACGATCTCGCGGATGGTGACGGGCTGCCCCATGGTGGCCGGGGCGCTCTGCCCCGCGATGTTCACCCCGATGACCCTGAAGAGGATTTTCTGGCCCGTGGGCAGCCCCTTGACCGTGAAGCCGCAGCGCTCGACCAGCTCCGTGTTGGCCGGGACCCACTCGTCCGCTGTGGGGGGAACGGTCAAGGCCAGGCTGGGGGGGGTCACATCTAGGGCCAGCCTGGGGGGGGATGGGGAAAGGGGGACGTTCCCCTCCCTCACTGGGCATCTCCCTCCTCTGCTGGGGTCTCCCCCCGTGCAGCCCCCCAACCTCCAGGACGTCTCTCTTAGCTCACCCCCAGCAGCGGGGCACCCTCCTCCCCCCAAGAGCCTGTACCTCCTGCCCCCCTGTCACTCCCACCCCCCCTCCATACACAGGGACCCCCAGCCCCCCCCTCACCCCACGGTCACTCACAGCCCCCTCTCTCCCCCCACAGGGACTCCCAGCGGCCACAGTCACTCACAGCCCCCTCTCTCCACACACAGGGACCCCCAGCCCCCCCATAGCCTCCACCAGTCATTTCCAGCCCACCTATCCCCCCATGGGTTCCCCAGTCACTCCCAGCCCTCCCATAGTCTCTCCCAGCCCCCTCTCGCCCCCCATAAGGACCCCCAGCCCCCCCATAGTCTCTCCCAGCCCCCCCCAGCCCTGCTGTTGCTCCCAGCCCCCTCTCGCCCCCCATAGGGACCCCCAGCCTCCCCATAGCCTCCCCCAGTCATTCTCAGCCCCCTCCCCCTCCAGGGCCCCCCGGTCACACTCCCAGCCCCCCCCACTCACAGCCCTCCAGGCAGTACTGGACCAGGTAGCCGTCGATGCCCCCGGCCCCCAGCCGGTCGGGCGGGCGCCACTTGAGGGTGGCCGTGGTGTCGGTCACGTCCTCCAGCGTGAGGTGGGTCGGCTCGCTGGTGGGGGCTGTAGGGGGGACAAGGAGGATCAGAGCCCCCCCATCACAGCCAGACAGTGCTGCCCCCCCCCATAACCCCTGTCCCCAGTGCCCCTCCCACCCCATAGCCCCTGTCCGCAGCGCCCCTCCCGCTCCTGCCCCATAGTCCCTGTCTCCCAGCACCTCTCCCACTCCCACCCCACAGCCATGACCCCCCTCCCGCCCCATAACCTGTGTTCCCAGTGCCACTCGCAATCACCTCATAACCCTGACCCCCATGTCCCCAGCACCGGTCCCCCTCCTGCCCCATAACCTGTGCCCCCAGTTCTGCTCCCCCTCCAGCCCCATAACCCGTATTCCCAGCACCCCTCCCTGTCCCACCCCATAATCCTGCCCCCCATGTCCCCAGCACTGGTCCCACTCCGCAGAGCGCTCCCCCTCCCGCCCCATAGCCCTGACCCCCAGCAGCCCTCCCCCTCCTGCCCCCACTGCCCCTCCCCCTCCATCGCCTTGAACCCCACAGCATCCCCATCCCCCACCCACCCCAAAATTTGCCGGCCTCCGGCAGAGCTCCCTCTAGCATCCCCTCCCCCCGCCGCCCCCGCTCACCGATGGGCATGAAGGGCTTTGTGTTGTGGCTGGGCTGCGACACCCCGATGGCGTTGACGGCGAAGACCCGCATCTCGTAGAGCACCCCCTCGATCATCCGGGTCGACTCGTACGTGGTGTCCCCGTACACCTCGAAATTCAGCTTCATCCAACGCATGCTGCCCTTCTTCTTCCGCTCCATCAGGTACCCTGCGGGCACGGGGGGGCTCAGAGACCCCCCCCAGCCCCGCGGCCCCCTCCTGCCTCGCCAGCAGGTGCCCACTGTGCGTGCCTCAGTTTCCCCTGGGGAGTACTCAAGTATCCAGGCGGTGGGACAAGGGGGGGTGAGCGCTGCAGTGACCCCTAGAGGGCAGGTGGGATCCTGCCACCGGGCCGCCTGGGCACAGGAACCGGCCCGCCTGGCAACTGGGGCCCGGGGCCCGTCCTCTGCAGGGAGCCAGCCGGCCCGGAGGTGTCGGTGCTGGCCCAGGAAAGGGACAAAGGACGGAGGAGGGGCACTGGGCGGGGCTGGGGCTGGGCTGCAGGAAGTGGTCACTCTCCTGGTTTGGGATATTGGGGGGGGAGGCCAGGGCTCCAGGTTCTGGGACCCCCCCCAAGATGGACTTTGGGGTCCCCATCTCTGCCCTCTGCTGTGTTACCCGGGAGCTGGGGGGCAGGGGCGGTATTGGAGTCAGACTCACCAGTGATGGGATTTCCCCCATCGTATTTGGGGGGGTCCCAGACCAGGATGGCCCAGTCTTCCCCCACGGAGGTGATGCGAACGGCTTCGGGGGGGTCGGGAACATCTAGAAGACACGGGGGGGGGACACTGAGACCAGCTTGGCATGGGGGGGGGCTCCCATCCCGTGACCCCGGCCATGACCCCTAACTTGAGACTCCTTTGACCCCAATCAGCACCTCCCCTGCCCTGCCCCCCCCAACCTCCGTGGTCTCAACCCGACAGCCCCAGTCAGTGCCCCATGACCCAGCCCAACACACCCGCAGCCCCCAGCCCCCCAGGACCCTGGCATGGCCCTCGTCCAGCCACAGCCCCTCCCACCCAGTCCCCGCCCCACAGCCCTGCCCAGCCCTGCCCAGAACCCTCCCACCCAGTCCCTGCCCCACAGCCCCACCCAGCCCTGCTCAGTCCCCTGCCCCACAGCTCCTGCCCCACAGCCCTCCCACCCAACCTGTGCCCCAGAGCCCCCTTCCCCCCAGTTCTACGCAGCCCAGCCCCCGCCCCACCCAGCCCCCACCCCAGAGCCCCCTGCCCCACAGCCCTACCCAGCCCCAGCCCCACAGCCCTGCCCAGACCCCTGCCCCCCTTACCGACCACCTTGATGTGCAGGACGGCGCTGTCCTGCCCCACGGGGTTGGTGACGGTGATGCAGTACGTGTCCTCGTCGCCCCGCTCCGCGCTGTCGATCACGAAGCTGCTCTCGTCCGGGTGCACCTCGACGCGGGCGCGGCCCTCGGTGTCCGTGAACAGCTGGGGGGCCGGCGGGGGGGGGCTCAGCGTGAGGGGCCCAACCCCCAGGGGAATCTCTCCAACCCTGCGGAACCTCCACCCCCCCAGGCTGTCCCCAACCCCCAGGAGTCCCCCCCCGGAACCCCACCCCTAGAGATTCCCCTTGGGGTACCCCCACCCACTCCCGGCAGAGACCCCAGCCCCCAGGAGCCCCCCTCCAGGGACCCCCAGTCCTGAGATCACCCTACCCCCTGGGGTACTCCTCACCCACTCCCCACAGAGACCCCGACCCCCAGGAGCCTCCCCCAGGGACCCCCAGTCCTGAGATCACCCTACCCCCTGGGGTACCCCTCACCCACACCCCGCAGAGACCCCGACCCCCAGGCGCCCCCCCAGGGACCCCCAGTCCTGAGATCACCCTACCCCCTGGGGTACCCCTCACCCCCTCAGATACACCCCGCACCCCTCTGACACACACACACCCACGTCTCGGCCCCAGCACCCACCTTGTCACCCTTCATCCAGGACACCGTGGGCGCGGGCTCCCCGGTGATGGGCACGTCCAGCCGCACCTTGTTCCCCGCCACCACGATGATGGTGTTCTCCGCCGTCTTCCCCGAGCAGTCCAGGTGGATTCTGGGGGGCTCTGGGGGGGGCAGAGGATGAGGGGTTGTCCCCCTGCCAGCCAGGAAAGGCCCAATCCCTGCCATGGGCCAACCCCCAAGAGAAGGGAGTCCCTCCATCTCAGCCCCCTAACCCTGTCCACCCCGAGCTCCCCCAGGCCTGCACCCCTGTCCCCCCAGCCCCACCCACACACCCCCAGCCCTGTCCCCCCTCCCCACAGTCCCATACCCCTGTACCCCCAGCCCCTCCTACACACATCCAGCCCTGTCCTTGAGTTCCCCCCAGTCCTACACCCCTGTACCCCCAGCCCCACCCACAGCACCCCTAGGCCTGTCCCCTCTGAGCTCCCCCAGTCCTACACCCCTGTACCCCCACCCCGCACCCCAAGCCCCTCCCCCACACACCCAGCCCTGTCCCCCTGAGCTCCCCTAGTCCTACACCCCTGTACCCCCAGTCCCGTACCCCTGCACCCCAAGCCCCTCCCACACACACCCAGCCCTGTCCCCCCTTCCCCGAGTCCTGCACCCCTGCACCCCCAGCTCCTCCCACAGCACCCCCAGCCCTGTCACTCCTGAGGTCAGGGCACTGGGGGAAGGGGCAACCTCGCCCCTCCACACCCATTTTCTCCCTCCGCCTTTACTCCCCACCCACCCAGGCCTGAGGCAGGGGGAGGGGCTCACCTTGCTTAGGGACATACTCCACCTTGATCTCTACGGGAGAAGGAGAGAAAAGGGTTAACAGGGCCCCCAGAGCCAGGGAAAGCTCCCCCTTTCCCACGCTCCAGGCCCCCCAGCGCTGCGAGCTTCCCTCCAGCAGTGCCCCCAGTCAGCACTGTGAGCTTCCCCCCAGCTGGGGATCCTGCCACTGTGCCCTCCCCCTCCAGCAGTGCCCCCAAGCTGGGGTCACCAACACTGCGAGCTTCCCTCAGCAGTGCCCTCAGCCAGGGATCCTGGTGCTGTGAGCTTCCCCCCAGCAGTGCCCCAGCTGGGGAGCCTGGCGTGGTGACCTTCCCCCCAGCAGTGCCCTCAAGCTGGGGTCCCTGGTGCTGCAAGCTTCCCCCCAGCAGTGCCCTCAACCAGGGATCCTGGTGCTGTGAGCTTTCCCCCAGCAGTACCCCAGCTGGGGAGCCTGGCGTGGTGACCTTCCCCCCAGCAGTGCCCTCAAGCTGGGGTCCCTGGTGCTGCAAGCTTCCCCCCAGCAGTGCCCTCAGCCAGGGATCCTGGTGCTGTGAGCTTCCCCCCAGCAGTGCCCCAGCTGGGGACCACAGTGCTGCGAGCTTCCCCCCAGCAGTGCCCCAGCTGGGGAGCCTGGCGTGGTGACCTTCCCCCCAGCAGTGCCCTCAAGCTGGGGTCTCTGGTGCTGTGAGCTTCCCCCCCAGCAGTGCCCTCAAGCTGGGTCCCTGGTGCTGCGAGCTTCCCCCCAGCAGTGCCCTGTCCTGCACTCACCCAGGAAGTTGAGCTTGGCGGAGAGGGAGAGGGCGAACCCGTCGGGGACAAAGGTGTAATCGGCCTCATCCTCCGGCCTCACATCCTCAATCACCAGCTTGTGGAACCTTAGGGGGAGGGGGCAGCGTTGGGGGCGGTTTGGCTGCTTGGGGGGCAGTGCCCCCATTCCTGGCCCCCCCAGCACCACGAGCTTCCCTGCAGCAGTGCCCCCCCGTTCCCAGCCTTCAGTGCTGTGAGCTTCCCCACAGCTGTGCCTCTGTTCCCGACCCCCCAGCGCTGCGAGCTTCCCCACAGCAGTGCCCCAATTCCCAACCCCCAGCGCTGCGAGCTTCCCCATAGCAGTGGCCCCGTTCTTGACCCCCAGCACTGCTAGCTTCCCTCTAGCAGAGCCCGTTCCCGACCTCTCCAGTGCCGCGAGCTTCCCGCAGCAGTGCCCCATTCCTGATCCCGCCAGCGCTGTGAGCTTCCCTGCAGCAGTGCCCCCATTCCCGACCCCCCCAGCGCTGTGAGCTTCCCTGCAGCAGTGCCCCCATTCCCGACCCCCCCAGCGCTGCGAGCTTCCCCGCAGTAGTGCCCCCATTCCCGACCCCCCTGCGCTGCGAGCTTCCCCGCAGTAGTGCCCCCATTCCCGACCCCCCTGCGCTGCGAGCTTCCCTGCAGCAGTGCCCACCTGCCCTTGTGGGTGATGTGGATGCGCTTGCTGGGCCGAACCTCCACCCCGTTCTTGTACCATTTGCCCGTTACCTTCTCGTCCGACACCTCGCACTTGAACTCGGCCTGCTCAGCCGCCTTGACGGTGAGATCGGCGATGTCCTGGAGCACCTCCAGCTGCTTGTCTGGGGGACCGGGGGGAGGCACGGTCGGGGGGGGGTCCTGGAACAGTCCCAACATCCCAGCCAGGCCCGGCCCCCTCCCTTCGTCCCGGCCCGGCCCACCCCATCTCCAACCCCCCCCACTCCGTTCCAGCCCCCTCCCTTGTTCCCAGCTCGGCCCACCCCATCTCCACTGCTCTGCCCCATTCCAGCCGTCTCCCTTGCCCCCGGCCCGGCCCACCCCATCTCCACCCCCCCCCACTCCATTCCAGCCCCCTCCCTTCCCCTCAGCCCGGGCCCTGCCCATCTCCTCCCACCTGCCCCGTTCCAGCCCCCTCCCTTCCCCCCGGCCCGGCCCACCCCATCTCCACCCCCCCCACTCCGTTCCAGCCCCCTCCCTTCCCCTCAGCCCGGGCCCTGCCCATCTCCTCCCACCTGCCCCGTTCCAGCCCCCTCCCTTCGCCCCGGCCCGGCCCACCCCATCTCCACCCCCCCCACTCCGTTCCAGCCCCCTCCCTTCGCCCCGGCCTGGCCCACCCCATCTCCAACCCCCCCACCCTGTTCCAGCCCCCTCCCTTGCTCCCAGCTCGGCCCACCCCATCTCCACCGCTCTGCCCCATTCCAGCCATCTCCCTTGCCCCCGGCCCGGCCCACCCCATCTCCACCCCCCGCCCCGTTCCAGCCCCCTCCCTTGCCCCCGGCCGGTACCTTCGACCACCAGCTCGCCCTCGGACTGGCCTCCGTTGGTCATGACCCTGTAGAGGCCGGTGTCCTCCTTGGTGGCCTCGTTGATGATCAGATAATGCTTTTTGCCGTCCTTCTTGAAGCGGTACTTGAAGGCCGTGTCGCGGGTCAGCTCCACCCCGTCCTTCATCCTGGGGGGGCAGGGAGCGGGGGGGTGGGACGGACGGACGGACAGAGGGGTGGACGCGGACGGGGCCTTGGGGCAGAGCGCCGGGGGTGAGGGTGCGGAGGGGCAGACGGACAGGCAGGTGGGCAGATGGACATGCGGGGGTGGGGACAGATGGTTGGACTGAGGGGCAGGAGTGGGGACGGGCAGATGGGAGGCGGGAGTGGGGGCAGACTGGCGGATGGGTGGGGACAGATGGGGGGACGGGCTAGCGGGAGGGCAGATGGGTGAACGGACAGACGGACGAGGGTGGGGGCAGACGGGTGGACAGACAGACGGGGCTGGGAACAAACGGACGGGGGTGGGGGCAGAGGGGTGGACAGACAGACGGGCGGGTGGGACGGCAGATGGGTGGACAGGCGTGGGGACCGAAGGGCAGATGGGCGGTGGGGTCAGACGGACGAGGGTGGGGGCAGACCGGTGGACAGACAGATGGGGCTGGGAACAAACGGACGGGGGTGGAGGCAGATGGCTGGACAGACGGACGGGGGGGTGGGACGGCAGATGGGTGGACAGGCATGGGGACCGAAGGGCAGATGGGCGGTGGGGGCAGACGGAAGAGGGTGGGGGCAGACGGGTGGACAGGTGGGAGGGCAGAGGGGCAGGTGGGCGGTGAGGACAAATGGACGGGGGTGGGGGCAGATGGCTGGACAGACGGACGGGCGGGTGGGAGGGCAGACTGGTGGACAGGCGTGGGGACCAACGGGCAGATGGGCGGTGGGGGCAGATGGACGGACTGGGGTGGTGACTGACGGACAAGGGTGGGGGCAGATGGCTGGACAGACGGGCGAGCGGGAGGGCAGACGGGTGGTGGGGACAGACAGAAGGACGGGCGGGCGAGTGGGCAGATGGGCAGATGGGTGGTGGAGACAGACAGACGGACGGGCGAGCGAGTGGGCAGACGGGCAGATGGGTGGTGGGGACAGACAGACGGATGGGCGAGCGAGTGGGCAGACGGGCGGTGGGGACAGACAGAAGGACGGGCGGGCGAGTGGGCAGACGGGCAGATGGGTGGTGGGGACAGACAGACAGACGGACAGGCGGGCGAGTGGGCAGACAGGCAGATGGGCAGTGGGGACAAACAGACAGACGGACGGGCGGGCGAGTGGGCAGACGGGCAGACGGGCAGTGGGGACAGACAGACAGACGGACGGGCGGGCGAGTGGGCAGACGGGCAGATGGGTGGTGGGGACAGACAGACGGACGGGCGAGCGAGTGGACAGACGGGCAGATGGGTGGTGGGGACAGACAGACAGACGGACGGGCGGGCGAGTGGGCAGACGGGCAGACGGGCAGTGGGGACAGACAGACGGACGGGCGGGCGGGAGGGCAGACGGGTGGTGGGGACAGACAGACGGACGGACGGGCGAGCGAGTGGGCAGATGGGCGGTGGGGACAGACAGACGGACGGGCGGGCGAGTGGGCAGACGGGCAGTGGGGACAGACGGACGGACGGGCGGGCGAGTGGGCAGACGGGCAGATGGGTGGTGGGGACAGACAGACAGACGGACGGGCGGGCGAGTGGGCAGACGGGCGGTGGGGACAGACAGACGGACAGGCGAGCGAGTGGGCAGACGGGCAGATGGGTGGTGGGGACAGACAGACGGACGGGCCAGCGGGAGGGCAGACGGGTGGTGGGGACAGACAGACGGATGGGCGGGCGAGTGGGCAGACGGGCAGTGGGGACAGACAGACAGACGGACGGGCGGGCGAGTCGGCAGACAGGCGGTGGGGACAGACAGACGGACGGGCGAGCGGGAGGGCAGACGGGTGGTGGGGACAGACAGACAGACGGACGGGCGGGCGAGTGGGCAGACGGGCAGATGGGTGGTGGGGACAGACAGACGGACGGGCGGGCGAGTGGGCAGACGGGCAGTGGGGACAGACGGACGGGCGGGCGAGTGGGCAGACGGGCAGATGGGTGGTGGGGACAGACAGACGGACGGATGGGCGGGCGAGTGGGCAGACGGGCGGTGGGGACAGACAGATGGACGGGCGAGCGGGAGGGCAGACGGGTGGTGGGGACAGACAGACGGACGCGCCGGGCCGTTACCACATGACTTGGGCTCCTTCCTCCGACACCTCGACCTCCAGCTGCACCCGGTCGCCCACGAACACCTGATGGTCGTCCAGGCCCTTGGTGATCAGCACGGGCGGCTCTGCGGGGGGGCGGACGGGGGCGGGTCAGGTGGAGCCGGGGGCGCAGCTGGTCCCCCCCACGCCAGCGCCCCCCCCCCGCGCTCACCCTTCACGAAGAGCTCGGTGAAGAGTTTCTCGTCGGCCACGGCGCACTCGTAGGCCGCGTCGTCGGCCAGGGTGCACTTGTTAATGGTCAGGATCCGCTTCTTGCCCACGTTCTCAAAGACGTACCTGGGGGGGCGGGGGGGTCAGGGGAGCCCGCAGCGGAGCGGCCCCCAGCCCAGTCTCCAGAGCCCAGCCCCCCAGCTGAGCCGCGACCCCCAGCCCTGTGCCCCCCAGCCCAGCGTCCCCCCAGCCCAGCGCCCCCCATAGCCATGCACCCCAGCCCAGCACCCAGCCCCTGCAGCGCCCAGCATCCCCCCAGCCCAGCGCCCCCCATAGCCATGCACCCCAGCCCAGCACCCAGCCCCTGCAGCGCCCAGCATTCCCCCAGCCCAGCGCCCCCCATAGCCATGCACCTCAGCCCAGCAGCCAGCGCCCCCCATAGAACGGCACCCCAGCCCAGCACCCAGGCCCCACCCTGAGCCCAGCACCCAGCCCCTGCAGCGCCCAGCGTCCCCGCAGCCCAGCGCCCCCCATAGCCCTGCACCCCAGCCCAGTACCCAGCACCCAACTCCCCCAGCCCTGTGTCCCCCCGAGCCCAGCGTCCCCCCAGCCCTGCACCCTCCAGCCCAGCGTCTCCCCAGCCCTGCACCCTCCAGCCCAGCGTCCCCCCAGCCCAGTGCCCAGTGCCCCCCAGCCCTGCACCCTCCAGCCCAGCGCCCCCCAGCCGGGCCCGGCCCCAGGCCGCCCGCTCACTTGGCGCTGGGTTTCAGCTCCTGCCCGTTCTTGTACCACTTGATGGGCAGGTCGGGGTCGCTGATCTCCACCACCATCTTGATCTTGTTGCCCTTGTCCACCTGGTAGGCAGGGTCCAGCTTCCTCGTGAAGGCTGCGAGGGGGGGCAGGGGGCTGAGCAGGAGTCGGGGGGAGGGGCGCAGGGGGCCGAGCGGGAGTCGGGGGCTCTCGGGGGGGAGGGGCGCAGGGGGCCGAGCGGGAGTCGGGGGCTCTCGGGGGGGAGGGACGCAGGGGGCCGAGCGGGAGTCGGGGGCTCTCGGGGGGGAGGGGCGCAGGGGGCCGAGCGGGAGTCGGGGGCTCTCGGGGGGGAGGGGCGCAGGGGGCCGAGCGGGAGTCGGGGGCTCTCGGGGGGAGGGACGCAGGGGGCCGAGCGGGAGTCGGGGGCTCTCGGGGGGGAGGGGCGCAGGGGGCCGAGCGGGAGTCGGGGGCTCTCGGGGGGGGGGGGCGCAGGGGGCCGAGCGGGAGTCGGGGGCTCTCGGGGGGAGAGGGGCGCAGGGGGCCGAGCGGGAGTCGGGGGCTCTCGGGGGGGAGGGACGCAGGGGGCCGAGCGGGAGTCGGGGGCTCTCGGGGGGGAGGGACGCAGGGGGCCGAGCGGGAGTCGGGGGCTCTCGGGGGGGAGGGGCGCAGGGGGCCGAGCGGGAGTCGGGGGCTCTCGGGGGGGAGGGGCGCAGGGGGCCGAGCGGGAGTCGGGGGCTCACGGGGGGGGGGGGGCGGAGGGGGCCGAGCGGGAGTCGGGGGCTCTCGGGGGGAGGGGCGCAGGGGGCCGAGCGGGAGTCGGGGGCTCTCGGGGGGGAGGGGCGCAGGGGGCCGAGCGGGAGTCGGGGGCTCTCGGGGGGGAGGGGCGCAGGGGGCCGAGCGGGAGTCGGGGGCTCTCGGGGGGGAGGGGCGCAGGGGGCCGAGCGGGAGTCGGGGGCTCTCGGGGGGGAGGGGCGCAGGGGGCCGAGCGGGAGTCGGGGGCTCTCGGGGGGGAGGGACGCAGGGGGCCGAGCGGGAGTCGGGGGCTCTCGGGGGGGGGGGCGCAGGGGGCCGAGCGGGAGTCGGGGGCTCTCGGGGGGGAGGGGCGCAGGGGGCCGAGCGGGAGTCGGGGGCTCTCGGGGGGGAGGGGCGCAGGGGGCCGAGCGGGAGTCGGGGGCTCTCGGGGGGAGGGGCGCAGGGGGCCGAGCGGGAGTCGGGGGCTCTCGGGGGGAGGGACGCAGGGGGCCGAGCGGGAGTCGGGGGCTCTCGGGGGGGAGGGGCACAGGGGGCCGAGCGGGAGTCGGGGGCTCTCGGGGGGGGGCGCAGGGGGCTGAGCAGGAGTTGGGGGCTCTCGGGGGGAGAGGGGCGCAGGGGGCCGAGCGGGAGTCGGGGGCTCTCGGGGGGGGGGGCGCAGGGGGCCGAGCGGGAGTCGGGGGCTCTCGGGGGGGAGGGGCGCAGGGGGCCGAGCGGGAGTCGGGGGCTCTCGGGGGGGAGGGACGCAGGGGGCCGAGCGGGAGTCGGGGGCTCTCGAGGGGGAGGGACGCAGGGGGCCGAGCGGGAGTCGGGGGCTCTCGGGGGGGGAGGGACGCAGGGGGCCGAGCGGGAGTCGGGGGCTCTCGGGGGGGAGGGGCGCAGGGGGCCGAGCAGGAGTCAGAGGCTCTCGGGGGGGCGCAGGGGGCTGAGCAGGAGTCGGGGGGAGGGACGCAGGGGGCTGAGCGGGAGTTGGGGGCTCTTGGGGGGGAGGTCCTGGAGGGGCTGGAGGGGAACTTGGGGCTGGAGCTGGGCTCTGGGGGGCAGTGGGGGGTGATTGAGACAGGGTCTGGGCTGGGGGGCAGCAGGGGGTCACTGGGGTTAGGCTCACTGGGGAAGCGGGGGGGGTCCCTAGGACAGAGGTTCGATTTGGGGGGCAGTGGGGGGACACTGGGTTAGGGGCTGGGCTTGGGGGTGGCAGTAGAGGGAACAGTGGGGGGTTCCCTGAGACAGGGGCTGGGTTCGGGGGGCAGTGGGGGGAACAGTGGGGGGGCTCTGGGGCTGGGCTCTGGGGGGCAGCAGGGGTTACCTGGGACGGGGCTGGATTCGGGGGGCAGTGGGGGGAACAGTTGGGGGGTCTCTGGGGCTGGGCTCTGGTGGGCAGCGGGGGTCCCTGAGACAGGAGCTGGGTTCGGGGGGCAGTGGGGGGAACAGTGGGGGTCTCTGGGGCTGGGCTCTGGGGGGCAGCGGGGGGTACCTGGGACAGGGGCTGGGTTCGGGGGGCAGTGGGGGGAACAGTGTGGTGGGCTCTGGGGCTGGGCTCTGGGGGGCAGCGGGGGGTACCTGGGACAGGGGCTGGATTCGGGGGGCAGTGGGGGGAACAGTGGGGGTCTCTGGGGCTGGGCTCTGGGGGGCAGCGGGGGGTACCTGGGACAGGGGATGGATTCGGGGGGCAGTGGGGGGAACAGTTGGGGGGGTCTCTGGGGCTGGGCTCTGGGGGGCAGCGGGGGGTACCTGGGACAGGGGCTGGGTTCGAGGGGCAGTGGGGGGAACAGTTGGGGGGGTCTCTGGGGCTGGGCTCTGGGGGGCAGCGGGGGGTACCTGGGACAGGGGCTGGGTTCGAGGGGCAGTGGGGGGAACAGTGTGGTGGGGTCTGGGGCTGGGCTCTGGGGGGCAGCGGGGGGTACCTGGGACAGGGGCTGGGTTCGGGGGGCAATGGGGGGAACAGTGGGGGGGTCGCTGGGGCTGGGGCTGGGCTCTGGGGGGTGTTGCTGAGCAGGGGTTGGGCTCTGGGGGGTCTTGACCGCGATCCCCCCCCACGGACCTGCGCTCTTCTTGACCTCCACCTTGGCCTTCTTGAGGCGTTTCAGCATGCCGCGCAGGTCCGTGATCCCGTACTGGAAGGCGATTCGCTCGTATTCGCTCTTCTTCGTCACCCCCTTGAGCAGCTCCCAGATCTCGGGGGGGAAGGCGTCGTCCTCCTCATCCTTCTTCTTCTTCTTCTTCTCCTCCACCTGCACCTCCCTGGGGCAGGCGAGGGGGGAGTCAAACCCTCCACCCACCAACAAGGCCCAAGTTTTGATGAGGCCGAGGCCTGCCTCAGTTTCCCTATGAGATTGCGGGAGGTGTCCCCTTGTGGCTTGGGGTGGTAACAGTCATTAATGACCCAGCTCAGCAAAGGGGCCAGCAAAAGTGACCCCCCCCACTCTGCCCCAGCTGAGCAATCCTCACCTGCCAGCAGGGCACCCTGGGGTGGGGGGCAGATATGGGACCAGACCTGGGGACCCAGGGGTGGCTTGGCCTGGACAGAGCATCTCCTGCTCCGCCAAGGAGCCCTGCGGAGGGACGGGAGGTGCTAGCCCCGGCTGGGACCAAGGGGGCTGTGGTGCCAGGCCACTACCGGGGTCGTGCCCAGGAGCCTGGGGCCGGACCACAGCAGAGACCAGAGCCTGGGACCCCGAGACAGACAGACAGACCCATCCGGTGCCCTGCCGCAGGGACAGACAGACAGACACACCCAATGTCCCCCCCACCACAGGGACGGACAGACAGACACACCCAGCGTCATCCCCCCACCTCAGGGACTGACAGACAGACACACCCAGCGTCATCCCCCCCGCCTCAGGGACTGACAGACAGACACACCCAGCGTCATCCCCCCGCCTCAGGGACTGACAGACAGACACCCCCAGCGTCATCCCCCCCCGCCTCAGGGACTGACAGACAGACACCCCCAGCGTCATCCCCCCCGCCTCAGGGACTGACAGACAGACACACCCAGCGTCATCCCCCCCGCCTCAGGGACTGACAGACAGACACACCCAGTATCCCACACACACACCCCAGGGACGGACAGACAGACCCACCCACTGCCCCGCCCCAGAGATGGATGGACAGACAGACCGAGCCCTGCCCTGCCCTAGAGGCAGACAGACAGACTGACCCACCCACCACCCCACCCCAGGGACGGATGGACAGACAGACCCACTGCCCCACCCTAGAGACAGACGGACAGACAGACCCACCCACCAGCCCGCCCCAGGGATGGACGGACAGACAGACCCAGCCACCGCCCTGCCCCAGAGATGGACAAACAGACCCACCCACCGCCCCGCCCCAGAGATGGACGGACAGACCCACCCACCGCCCTGCCTCAGAGACACATGGATAGACACTGCCCCCCCCCCCGGTTCTCCCCTGGGGCACCTACCTCTTCTTTAGCAAGCCGCTGAAGTCCAACTCCCCAGCCATATTGTCCTTCCCGTCCCCCCTGAGAGAGAGAGAGAGTCTCACCCTACCCCAGGAGCGGGGCCCAGCCAGTCGGGGGGGCTGTGGGGAGCGGGGCAGGGCACTGGGTGTGGGGCACTGGTGGGGAGCTTATGGGAGATGCTGTGGGGCACTGGCGGGGGGAGTTGTGGGGATGCTGTGGGGCACTGGCATGTGGGATTATGGGGGATGCTGTGGAGCACTGGTGTGGCGGTTATGGGGGATGCTGTGGAGCACTGGCATGGCGGTTATGGGGGATGCTGTGGGGCACCGGCGGGTGTGACAAAGTGGGAATGTTCTTAATGTTCTCTCTGAATACTGTGTGGGTGCCTCAGTTTCCCCTACACAGTTCTCGAGTGTCTAGGTCAGGGGTCGGCAACCTTTCAGAGGGGCTGTGCGAGTCTTCATTTATTCACTCTGATTTAAGGTTTCGCGAGCCAGACGTACATGTTAACATTTTTAGAAGGTCTTTCTGTATGTCTATAACATAAAACTAAACTACTGTTGTATGTAAAGTAAAGAAGGTTTTTAAAATGTTTAAGAAACTTCATTTAAAATTAAATTAAAATGCAGAGCCCCCCGGCCCGGTGGCCAGGACCCGGGCAGTGTGAGTGCCACTGAAAATCAGTTTGTGTGCCGCCTTCGGCACCCGCGCCATAGGTTGCCTACCCCTGGTCTAGGTGGTGGGATAAGGAGGTGTGATTGTTGCACCCCGGGAGAGCCAGGGTGATGCCGACACCCTGTCTCCTGGCAACTAATGGCCTGGGCTCCCCCTGCAAGGTGCCAACTGAAGGGGCTGGAAAACAAAGGGATCTGGTGGCCTCCTGGCCTGGGAGAGAGACAAAGGCCAGAGGAGGGGCTGGGGGGTGACTGAGGCCTAGCTGGGGGAAACCAAGATGGACTTGGCTGAAAGTCCCTGGTCCCTGTGCTAACAAGCCCTGTTCTGCAGGACCTGATCACGTCAGCCCCACCATCGGGGGCTCGTTCACCTGCACATCTACCAACGTGACATGTGCCATCATGGGCCAGCAATGCCCCTCTGCCACGGACACTGGCCAAACCCGACAGTCTCTACGCAGAAGAATAAACGGACACAAATCAGACGTCAGGAATCATAACATTCAAAAACCAGTCGGAGAAAACTTCAACCTCCCTGGTCACTCGACTGCAGACCTCAAAGTGGCAATTCTCCAACAAAAAAACTTCAGAACCAGACTCCAAGGAGAGACTGCTGAACTGGAATTAATTTGCAAACTGGACACTATTAAATTAGGCCTGAATAAAGACTGGGAATGGATGGGCCATTACACAAAGTAAGGACTGTGACGGGGCCGGGGGAGTTTCTTGTTTTTCCTTGTTTCCTATGGGCAGGGCCAGCTCCAGGCACCAGCCCAGCAAGCAGGTGCTTGGGGCAGCCAAGGGGAGGGGCGGCACATCCGGCTCTTGGGTGGAGGGTCCCTCAGTCCCTCTCGGAGGGAAGGACCTGCCGCCAAATTGCCGCCGAAGAAGAAAGCGACGTGGTGGAACTGCTGCCGATCACAATCATGGCTTTTCTTTTCTTTTTTTCCGCTGGTTGAGGCGGCAAAAACCCTGGAGCCAGCCCCGCTTATGGGCGATTTTCTTGGTTTTCCAAAGGTTTCCATGCCAAGGGGCTGGGACTCAGTTTCCCTGGTTTAACGAGGGGAGGGGAGAGGGAGTTTGTGGGTACAGAGGACCAGAGAGGGAACTTGGGACCCCGGCCGATGGCCTGGAGGATGGAGACCCCAGTGACTGGTGCCCTGGTGACCCGGAGACCCAGCTCAGGAGTCGCAGCCGGTTCTGGCCGGGGGGAGGACAATGGGCTGCGGGAACAGGACCCCAGCGACCTGACCAGCTGGGTCCAGCCAGAGGGGCCAGAGGATGGGAGGGGAGAGGAGACCCAGGCCATCCTGTTTACGACCCTGTTTCCCTGGAGAGAAGCCAATGGACAGAGGAGACTTGGGGCCGGGGGTATCAGATGCCCAGCCGGGAAGCAGGGGGCTCAGGGCTGGAAAGGGGGAGCAGGCAGAGCCCACCTGGCTGCAGGGGGACTGGGATGTGCTGGGCTGAGGGGGGCCAGGCCTGAGGCCGGAGAGTTTCCTGTGCTGGGTACAACCCTCAATAAACCCTCCCGTGTTACGCTGGCTG
Source organism: Gopherus evgoodei (assembly GCF_007399415.2). Classification (NCBI taxonomy): domain Eukaryota; kingdom Metazoa; phylum Chordata; order Testudines; family Testudinidae; genus Gopherus; species Gopherus evgoodei. The sequence continues at coordinate 5,630,731 of NW_022060027.1, read as the reverse complement.
AGCGTCGCTCCGGGCTAGAGAAGAGGGGGCATCGGCCCCCTCGGGAGTGAGAAGGCCCGGGGGGTCCAGAGTGAGGGGACCCCCTGAGGGGGCCCACGGCAGACACAGACGTGCTAAGGCTCAGAGGTGCGGCTCCAGGAGGTGGCCTGACCCTGGGAGCAGGGGCGTCTCTAGGGATTTTGCCGCCCAAGCACGGCAGGCAGGCTGCCTCCGGCGGTTTGCCTGCGGAGGGGCCACCGGTCCCGCGGCTTCGGCAAACCTCCCGCAGGCGTCCACCGAAGCCGCGGGTCTGGCGGACCCTCCGCAGACATGCCTGCAGGAGGACCACTGAAGCCGCGGGACCAGTGGCCCCTTTGCAGGCAAGCCGCGGAAGGCAGCCTGCCTGCCGCCCTCGCAGTGCATAAATTAAAATTCTTCATCATAATTTTAAAACAGCACTAGCCGTAGGGTGACCAGATGTCCCGATTTTATGGGGACAGTCCAAACTTTGGGGTCTTTCTCCTCTCACCCCCATCTCGATTTTTCACCCTTGCTGTCTGGTCACCCTAACTAGCTGCCTGTTTCAATGTAAGAACGGCAAAAAATAGTCCCCTCCCCTTGCACTTCTTGTGGGGCGTCTGGACGTTTAAATCTCCTCGCCATGATCGATATGGTGGCTTTGATCTGCTTCGCTCTTGCAAGTCTAGGGGCTCCGGGCTGCTGGCCCTGGGGTCCCCAGGGACAGCTCTGTCCGCCATTAGGGAACTTTTCCCCCGGGAACCCCCTGTATCATTTCGTGAACCCCAGTTTGGGAAATACCGTGCTCCTGCCAACTAAGAAACCTTCTGTTTTACGACACTGGGGGAGGTGAGTTTGGGGTGCAGGGCCCTTCGGGAGTTCACGGCGGGAACAGGGGGGCTGAGCACCCCGAGGTCGGTCCCTGAAGGTTCCCCTAGCAGAGTGTACCTGGAGGGGAGTTACGCCAAAGAGGGTCCTGCCTGGGTCCAGAGCCCCGAGCCTGTGACCTCCATGCCAGTGGGGAAGTTGTGTGAGACGCTGTGGGGCACTGGCGGGGGATTCTGTGGGGCACTGGCAGGGGTTGTGGGGGATGCTGTGGGGCCCTATGGGGCACTGAGAGCACTGGTGGGGGGAGTTGTGGACACTGGTGGGGGAGCTGTGGGGCGCTGGTGAGGGAGTTATAAGGGGCTGGCACTCACGTCCGTTTGAAGGCCTGGAGCACATTGTCACTCTCCTCCATCCGTGGGGCTGGGAAAGAGGGATGGGGACAGCATGACGCCTGCTCCAGCCCCCATGATCCCACCCCATATACCGCCTCTGCTCTGGGGGCATGGCCCTGCTTGGGGGGAGGGGTTTGAGGGTCTCCCCAGCCCTGGAGGGACTCTGGGGGCGTCCCTGACCCAGAGGGGTATCCCTGCCCTGGGGGGCTCTGGGTTGGCCCAGCCCTGTGATGGGTGGGGGTTTCCCCAGGCTGGGGGGGCTCTGGGGTGTGTCCCTGGTCGGGGGGCTGGGGGTTCTGGGGGGTATCCCTGCTCTGGGGGGATTCAGGGTCTCCCCAGCTTGGGGAGCTCTGGGGTGTGTCCCTGGTTGGGGGCTGGGGGCTCTGGGAGGTGTCCCTGCTCTGGGGGGATTCAGGGTCTCCCCAGCTTGGGGAGCTCTGGGGTGTGTCCCTGGTGGGGGGCTGGGGGCTCTGGGAGGTGTCCCTGCTCTGGGGGGATTCAGGGTCTCCCCAGCTTGGGGAGCTCTGGGGTGTGTCCCTGGTGGGGGGCTGGGGGCTCTGGGAGGTGGTCTCTGCTCTGGGGGGATTCAGGGTCTCCCCAGCCTGGGGAGCTCTGGGGTGTGTCCCTGGTGGGGGGCTGGGGGCTCTGGGAGGTGTCCCTGCTCTGGGGGGATTCAGGGTCTCCCCAGCTTGGGGAGCTCTGGGGTGTGTCCCTGGTCGGGGGGCTGGGGGCTCTGGGAGGTGTCCCTGCTCTGGGGGGATTCAGGGTCTCCCCAGATTGGGGAGCTCTGGGGTGTGTCCCTGGTCGGGGGGCTGGGGGCTCTGGGAGGTGTCCCTGCTCTGGGGGGATTCAGGGTCTCCCCAGCTTGGGGAGCTCTGGGGTGTGTCCCTGGTGGGGGGGCTGGGGGCTCTGGGAGGTGTCCCTGCTCTGGGGGATTCAGGGTCTCCCCAGCTTGGGGAGCTCTGGGGTGTGTCCCTGGTCGGGGGGCTGGGGGCTCTGGGAGGTGTCCCTGCTCTGGGGGGATTCAGGGTCTCCCCAGCTTGGGGAGCTCTGGGGTGTGTCCCTGGTCGGGGGGGGGTGTCCCTGGTGGGGGGCTGGGGGCTCTGGGAGGTGTCCCTGCTCTGGGGGGATTCAGGGTCTCCCCAGCTTGGGGAGCTCTGGGGTGTGTCCCTGGTCGGGGGGGTGTGTCCCTGGTCGGGGGGCTGGGGGCTCTGGGAGGTGTCCCTGCTCTGGGGGGATTCAGGGTCTCCCCAGCTTGGGGAGCTCTGGGGTGTGTCCCTGGTCGGGGGGCTGGGGGCTCTGGGAGGTGTCCCTGCTCTGGGGGGATTCAGGGTCTCCCCAGCTTGGGGAGCTCTGGGGTGTGTCCCTTCCCGGGGGGGTCCCTGCCCCCCGGCTCACCCTCCACGTCGATGCTGAAGGTGCACATGTCGCTCTTCTCCTTGCCCGTCACCTCGCAGCGATAGTCTCCCCGGTCCCCGATCACCACCTTCCCGATGAGCAGCTCGAAGATGTACACCTGGGGGGGGGGGTCCGGGCGTCCGTGGCTGCTCCCCCAGCCCCGGGCTCTGGCGGGCGATCGACCCAGAGGGACACCCACAAAGCCAGGGGACCCGCCAGGCCGGGTGGCCTGACTGCCCAGACAGAGCCCGCGGGGGACAGAGGGGCTGGGCTGGGGGCACTGGGAGGGGGCTGGACCTGCACCCGCAAAGGCCCCCCCCCGGCTGCCCCCCATGTCCCAGCCACCCCCCCCTCCGGCCGCCCCCACCCACCCCGACAGTCCCCAACCCCGCTCCGCCCCCCCACCCCCACGCCCCAGCCAGCCCCCCACCCCCACCGACCCCCCCATGCCCCGGACAGTCCCCAACCCCGCTCCGCCCCCCCACCCCCACGCCCCAGCCAGCCCCCCCCCGGCCGGCCCCCCCCCACCTTCTTGTCCTGGTCGAAGGTCTCGCTGCACTGGAAGCGGATCCCGCTCTTGGTCCCCAGCTCCAGCCACTTCCCCTTGAACCACCTGACGCCGGGCCGGGCGGAGAGCTGGGAGCCGTCCACCTGCACCTGCAGCGCCAGCGCCTTCCCTGGGGGGCACGGGGCACTCAGCGCCCCCCGCAGGCAGCCCCCCCTGCCCGGCCCGGCCCCCATCCCCCGGCACCCCCCGGCCCGGCCCGGCCCCCATCCCCCGGCACCCCCACCGCCAGCGCCTTCCCTGGGGGGCACGGGGCACTCAGCGCCCCCCGCAGGCAGCCCCCCACGGCCCGGTCCCTCCCCCATCCCCCGACACCCGCACCGCCAGCGCCTTCCCTGGGGGGCACGGGGCACTCAGCGCCCCCCGCAGGCAGCCCCCCCGGCCCGGCCCCCGGCACCCCCACCGCCAGCTCCTTCCCTGGGGGGCACGGGGCACTCAGCCCCCCCGCAGGCAGCGCCTCCCCGGGCCGGCCCCCCCCATCTCGCGATCCCTCCCCGCAGGCAGCCCCTCCCCCGGCCCTGCCCCGCCCCTCCCCCGACACCCCCACCGCCAGCGCCTTCCCTGGGGGG
>NW_022060027.1:5553508-5626884 GCF_007399415.2 Gopherus evgoodei | reverse complement strand
CACCTGTGTATTCAGGGTCAGTGCCCCCAACACCCCGCTGTGTGGGTTGTGGGGGGCACACGGGCAGCTTACCGGCTTGCTTAGGCTCAGGCATGGCTGCAGCCCTGTCTGCGTGGCCCGGGTGACGCCGTCTCCCCAGAGAGCGCCCGGCCAGGGGCCTTTAAAGCAGGGGGGGCCCCTCTGGGATGGGGGGGGCAGCCAAGGAGCTGTCACCTGACCCCAGGCCCCCGGCCAAATTCCTGATCCCTGCCATCAACTGCTTTAAATCCAGGCTTGGCCTTGGGAGAAACAGCCGGGCAGGGGGATGGAGCCTGGGGGCAGCAGGGACGTGGGGTGATCGGGGGGGGGGCAGGACTAGAACACGCCAGATACACCCCCACCTCCAAGTCACCATGCTAGGGGGGAGGGAATGGGGTCCAGGGTCTGTCCCCACTGGGGGGCGCCAGCTCCCACCTGGGCCCCAGGGCAGGGACTGGCTGGCTCAGGGGGGCAGGGAATGGGGCAGGGGCCTGTCCCCTCTGGGGGGCGCCGGCTCCCACCCGGCCCCAGGTTGCAGTACCCAGGGTGGCAGGCTGGGGTCCGACCATCCCCTGGGCGCCCCCCTCCCCGCTCCAGGCGCTGAAGCCCGTGAAACCCGAGCCGAGCGCCACGTCCCTTCATCCGTCAGCGCCGGGATCAAGGGCCCAGGCCAGGCCCGCGAGCTGGTAATTCCAAGGCACCTCGGCCATCTGCTGCCTAATCCCCGGGCTGGGGGCCAGGATACGCCGCATGCCGCAGGGCAGGGGGGGTCCTTGTGTACCCAGCCCCCATGCCCCACCCCAGAGCCAGCCGCGGCTCAGCACCGGGCGAGGGTCCCCATACACCCAGCCCCTGTGCCCCACCCCAGAGCCAGCCGCATCCCAGCACCGGGCAAGGGGTCCCCGTACACCCAGCCCCCACACCCCGCCCCAGAGCCAGCCGCATCCCAGCACCGGGCAAGGGGTCCCCGTACACCCAGCCCCCGCACCCCACCCCAGAGCCAGCCGCATCCCAGCACCGGGCAAGGGGTCCCCGTACACCCAGCCCCTGCACTCCATCCCAGAGCCAGCCGCATCCCAGCACCGGGCAAGGGGTCCCAGTACACCCAGCCCCCGCACCCCGCCCCAGAGCCAGCCGCACCCCAGCGCCAGGTGAGGGGTCCCCCATACTCAGCCCCTGTGCCCCACCCCAGAGCCAGCTGCATCCCAGTGCCAGGCGAGGGGTCCCCCATACCCAGCCCCCACGCTCCACCCCAGAGCGAGCCACGGCTCAGCACTCGCCCAGGGGTCCCTTCCCCATCCCAGGGATTCAGATGAGCCCCCCTGGGTACGGGAGGGAATGGGGGGTGGTGTCCACCAAGGGCTGGACCGCCCCCTGTGGACCGACAGGAGATGGGGTGGGCACTAGTCAGTCCCTGCTGGGGGTCAGACCTTGGAGGTCTCCTGCAGCTTAGGGCCATGGGGGGGGGGAGCTCCAGGTCAGGGTCCCGGGGGGGGGGCAGAGCATCACAGCAGGATCCTCACTCCTTGGGGAGCTGGGGGCTCTGCTGGGAGGGGCAAGAAGGGACCCCAGAGCTTCCCCACACCCTCCCTGTGGGGATCCAGGAGCAAGGCTGTTAATCCTGCCACCCATATGCACCCAGCCCAGCCCCACAGGGAATAGCAACCGTCTTTTCCTTTCCCAGCCATGCCCCAGCGGTCGTGTCCCCCAGACCCCACTCCCCTCCCAGAGCCGGGGAGAGGACCCAGGAGTCCTGGCTCCGAGCCCCCACCTTCTCGAACACACTAACCCCCCCTTCCCCACCTAGGAATTTTAAATATACAATTGCAGGAGAACAAGTCTATTTTTCACAAGATTTTATTAGGAATTTACAAAATTATACAGACTCGATCGCTTAAAAAAAAAAAAGACCTGATTTTATACAAACTCTGAGGTGCCCGTGTGGAATATTAAATATACACCCGACTCTCTGTATTCACCCCCCCAGGGGCCGAATCCCCGCAGAGAGAATTTAAAATGAGCTCTGGCCAGAGACAGGGAGACAACCCAGGAGTCCTGCCTCCCAGCCCCCACTCTAATCCATTAGGCCCCACTCCCCTCCCAGAGCCAGGGAGAGAACCCAGGTGTCCTGGATCCCAGCCCCCCCTGCTCTAACCACTAGCCCCCACTCCCCTCCCGGAGCCGGAGATGGAACCCAGGCGTCCTGGCGCCTGGGGAGAGCTCTGTGGGGCGGCTTTGGGGGTGGAGGGGCAGTCCGTTCCCAGCGCCCCCCCCCAGTGCACTGTCCAGTCCCGCCGCCCGGGGCCCTACGAGGGGGCGTTGGTGCCCGGCTGCCCCAGCAGGGCCTGGCCGAACTGGTAGGTTAACTTCTTCTTGACCTTGCGGATCTCGCCCGTCTTGCCGTAGTTGCGCAGGGCCCGGGCCATCTTCTGGTAGGTCATGGCCTTGCGGTTCCCCTTCTGCTGCCCCCAGCGATGGGCCAGCAGCTCCTTGTGCTTGGAGGAGAACTGGAAGACGCCGGCCTCGCGCTCCACCCACCACACGCACTCCCGCATGGCGCCGCGCCGCAGCAGGTCCAGCAGGAACTGGTAGAGCCGCAGCTTCCGCCGGGAGCCTGCGGGGGCCACGGCGTCAAGGAGGGGCCGGGGTGGGGCCGCGGCCACGGGGGGGCGGGGACGTGCCCACAGGCGGGGGGACGGGACGGGGACGTGCCCACAGGCTGGGGAGCGGGGGGACGTGCCCACAGGCTGGGGAGCGGGGGGGCGGGGACGTGCCCACAGGCGGGAGGGACGGGACGGGGACGTGCCCACAGGCTGGGGAGCGGGGGGAGGTGCCCACAGGCAGGGGGACGGGACGGGGACGTGCCCACAGGCTGGGGAGCAGGGGGGACGTGCCCACAGGCTGGGGAGCAGGGGGGCGGGGACGTGCCCACAGGCGGGGGGAGGGGACGGGGATGTGCCCACAGGCTGGGGAGCGGGGGGACGTGCCCACAGGCAGGGGGACGGGACGGGGACGTGCCCACAGGCTGGGGGACGGGACGGGGACGTGCCCACAGGATGGGGGGGGCGGGGACGTGCCTACAGGTGGGGGAGCAGGGGGGCGGGGACATGCCCACAGGCAGGGGGACGGGGCGGGGACGTGCCCACAGGCGGGGGAGCGGGGGGGCGGGGACGTGCCCACAGGCGGGGGAGCGGGGGGGCGGGGACGTGCCCACAGGCTGGGGAGCGGGGGGACGTGCCTACAGGCTGGGGGGACGGGATGGGGACATGCCCACAGGCTGGGGAGCGGGGGGGACGTGCCCACAGGCGGGGGGACGGGACGGGGACGTGCCCACCGGCTGGGGAGCGGGACAGGGACGTGCCCACAGGCTGGGGAGCGGGACAGGGACGTGCCCACAGGCTGGGGAGCGGGGGGGTGGGGACGTGCCCACAGGCTGGGGGACGGGACGGGGACGTGCCCACAGGATAGGGGGACGGGATGGGGGGATGTGCCCACAGGACAGGGGAGCGGCGGAGGGGCGGGGACGTGCCCAGGTGCTGGGGGCAGGGGGACTGGGACGTGCCCAAGGGCTGGGGGTCTGGGACATGCCCAGGTGCTGGGGGCAGGGGGACGGGGATGTGCCCAAGGGCTCGGGGACCGGGACGTGCCCACAGGCTGGGGAGCGGGGGGACGTGCCCACAGGCTGGGGGGGAAGGGACGGGGACGTGCCCACAGGATGGGGAGCGGGGGGGTGGGGACGTGCCCACAGGATAGGGGGACGGGATGGGGGGACGTGCCCACAGGAAGGGGAGCGGGGGGAGGCGGGGACGTGCCCAGGTGCTGGGAGCAGGGGGACGGGGATGTGCCCAAGGGCTCGGGGACCGGGACGTGTCTATGGGCCAGGAGGGATGGGATGGGCTCGTGTCTATGTGGTGGGGGACACATGTCTAGGGGCCAGGAGAGGTGGGACAGGGACATGCCCACGGGCTGTGGGGGGCAGATGAGGTCATGTCCACGTGCTGGGGGTGGGACAGGGTCGTGTTTATGTGCTGGAGGGGGGACACATGTCTAGGGGCCGGGAGAGGTGGGACAGAGACATGCCCACGGGCTGTGGGGGGCAGATGAGGTCATGTCCACGTGCTGGGGGCGGGGGGGACACAGGGTCGTGTTTATGTGCTGGGTGGGATGAGGTGGGGGCGGGGAGGATGGGGTCACATCCACATACCAGGCAGGATGTGGGGCAGGGGCAGGGGGGACGGGGGTCACATACATGTACCGGGGATGACGTGGCCGGGAGGGGACAATAGGGTCACCTCTGTGTACCGGGCGGGATGTGTGAGTGTGTGTGGATGATGGGGGTCACCTCCGTGTACCGGACGGGATGTGTGTGTGTTGGGGGGGGGAGGATGATGGGGGTCACCTCTGCGTACCGGGTGGGGTGTGTGTGTGGGGGGGGATGATGGGGGTCACCTCCGTGTACCGGACGGGATGTGTGTGTGTGTTTGTGTGTGTGTGTGTGGATGATGGGGGTCACCTCCGTGTACCGGGCGGGATGTGTGAGTGTGTGTGGATGATGGGGGTCACCTCCGTGTACCGGACGGGATGTGTGTGTGTGCGTGTGTGTGGATGATGGGGGTCACCTCCGTGTACCGGACGGGATGTGTGTGTGTGTGTGTGTGGGGATGATGGGGGTCACCTCCGCGTACCGGGCGGGGTGTGTGTGTGCGTGTGTGTGGATGATGGGGGTCACCTCCGCGTACCGGGCGGGGTGTGTGTGTGCGTGTGTGTGGATGATGGGGGTCACCTCCGTGTACCGGGCGGGGTGTGTGTGTGCGTGTGTGTGGATGATGGGGGTCACCTCCGTGTACCGGACGGGATGTGTGTGTGTGCGTGTGTGTGGATGATGGGGGTGACCTCCGTGTACCGGGCGGGGTGTGTGTGTGTTGGGGGGGGAGGATGATGGGGGTCACCTCTGCGTACCAGGCGGGGTGTGTGTGTGTTGGGGTGCGTGATGGGGGTCACCTCCGCGTACCGGGCGGGGTGTGTGTGTGCGTGTGGGGGGATGATGGGGGTCACCTCCGTGTACCGGACGGGATGTGTGTGTGTGCGTGGGGGGGGATGATGGGGGTCACCTGCGCGTACCGGGCGGGGTGTGTGTGTGTGTGGATGATGGGGGTCACCTCCGTGTACCGGACGGGATGTGTGTGTGTGCGTGTGTGTGGATGATGGGGGTCACCTCCGTGTACCGGGCGGGGTGTGTGTGTGTGGGGATGATGGGTGTCACCTCTGCGTACCAGGCGGGGTGTGTGTCTGTTGGGGGGGGTGCGTGATGGGGGTCACCTCCGCGTACCGGGCGGGGTGTGTGTGTGCATGTGGGGGGATGATGGGAGTCACCTCCGCGTACCAGGCGGGATGTGTGTGTGTGTGGGGGGGGGGTGATGGGGGTCACCTCCGTGTACCAGGTGAGACATGGGGGGGTGAGCGGGGGTCACCTCCGTGTACTGGGCAGGATGGGGGGGTGGGGGGGTACCTCCATGTACTGGGCAGGATGAGGGCGGAGGATGGGGGTCACCTCCGCATACCAGGTGAGACATGGGGGGTGACAGGGCCCTGGCCATTCCCCCACGGGCCGGGAGCTGGGCACACGGGGAACCCGCCCAGCTGGCACCTACCCGCCTCGTAGCCGGGTGACCCCTCTGCCGAGAGGTTCTCGTCTGAGTCGCTGTCGGACACCTCCAGGGCCGGGCTCTCCAGGGGGAACTCCTCATCCTCGGAGACCGGGGGGCTGGCCAGGGCACCGGACGGGGGGCAGGCCCCGTAGGGGGCACAGGGCTGCAGGGAGCAGGAGAAGGGGTTAATGGGTCCAGCACAGGGAACGTGCCTGGGGCAGCCCAGAGAAAACCTTCCCTGCCCCCCATCCCAGCCCCCCCTTCCCTGCCCCCCAATCCCAGCCCCCCCCCACACACTTCCCCCAGCCAGGATCTGTTCAATGAAGCCCGTCACATAAGGCACACAAATCTGCCACCCAGAGGACACCCCCCCCCAAACCCCGCTCTAATCACTAGACCCCACTCCCCTCCCACAGCCGGAGAGAGAACCCAGGAGTCCTGGCTCCCACTCCCCTGTTCTAACCATTAGACTCCACTCCTCGCCCAGAGCCAGGGAGAGAACCCAGGAGTCCTGGCTCCCACTCCCCTGTTCTAACCATTAGACTCCATTCCTCGCCCAGAGCCAGGGAGAGAACCCAGGAGTCCTGGCTCCCAGCCCCCCTGCCCCAGGCAGTGCCCCTCACCTGGGCACCGTAGTTGTCCGGTGGGAGGTGGCTCTGCCCCGGTGGCGCCCCCTCCAGGCTGTAGACGGTCTCCAGCGAGAGCTGCGGGTAGAGGCCCTGCGTGTAGGAGACCTGGACGTTCTGCAGTGGGGCCAGCTGCCCTGAATCGAAGGCCTCGTAGCCAAGATCCTGTAGCTCCAGCCAGTTCACAACAGGATCTGCCAAGCAAGAGGGTTGGGGGACAGCATGAGAAAGGGAGAGAACCCAGGATTCCTGGCTCCAGCCCCTCCTGCTCTAACCACTAGACCCCACTCCCCTCCCAGAGCTGGGGAGAGAACCCAGGATTCCTGGCTCCAGCCCCTCCTGCTCTAACCACTAGACCCCACTCCCCTCCCAGAGCTGGGGAGAGAACCCAGGAGTCCTGGCTCCAGCCCCTCCTGCTCTAACCACTAGACCCCACACCCCTCCCAGAGCTGGGGAGAGAACCCAGAAGTCCTGGCTCCAGCCCCTCCTACTCTAACCACTAGACCCCACACCCCTCCCAGAGCTGGGGAGAGACCCAGGAGTCCTGGCTCCAGCCCCTCCTACTCTAACCACTAGACCCCACACCCCTCCCAGAGCTGGGGAGAGAACCCAGGAGTCCTGGCTCCAGCCCCTCCTGCTCTAACCACTAGACCCCCCCCCCCCGAGCTGGGGAGAGAACCCAGGAGTCCTGGCTCCCAGCCCCCCCTGCTCTACCCACTAGATCCCACTCCCCTCCCAGAGCAGGAGAGACAACCCAGGCGTCCGGCGCCCAGGTGTGGGGGGTGCGGGGGGGCAGGAAGCCCAGAGAAAGGCCCTTTGTGCCCCTGGGGCCTGCGGGGCTGGAAATACGCAAAACCCCGAGCCAGGTAATTTGCATGATGCGTGGACCCGCCCCTTCCCCTCCCCTCCTGGGGGGAGCCGTGACGTCACGGGGGAATCCCTGAGGCCCTGCCCCCTCCCCGCCAGGGGGCGCTGTGACGCGCTGGGGGAAATCCGTGGCACCCCAAGGGGCAGGGTGAGCAGGTGGGAGATGGGGGGGGTCTCACCTGTGGGGCCCTCGGCGTCGATCAGGTAGTGGGGGAAGCTGGGAGTCTGTTTGCAGGAATCCAGGTCATACAAGCTGCCTTCGGGATACTGGGGAGGGGGCACAGAGTGAGAGCAACCGACCCCCCCTCCGAGTACCAGGACCCACACCCAGCCCCAACCCCGACCCACTAGGTCCCACTCCCCTCCCAGAGCCGGGGAGAGAACCCAGGAGTCCTGGCTCTCAGCCCCCCCCTGCTCTAACCACTAGACCCCACACCGCTCCCAGAACCCAGGACTCCTGGCTCTCAGCTCCCCTTGCTCTATCCACTAGGCCCCACTCCCATCCCAGAGCCAGGGAGAGAACCCAGGAGTCCTGGCTCTCAGCCCCCCCCTGCTCTAACCACTAGACCCCACACCGCTCCCAGAACCCAGGACTCCTGGCTCTCAGCTCCCCTTGCTCTATCCACTAGGCCCCACTCCCATCCCAGAGCCGGGGAGAGAACCCAGGAGTCCTGGCTCCCAGCCCCCCTGCTCTATCCACTAGGCCCCACTCCCATCCCAGAGCCGGGGAGAGAACCCAGGAGTCCTGGCTCTCAGCCCCCCCTGCTCTAACCACTAGACCCCACACCGCTCCCAGAACCCAGGAGTCCTGGCTCCCAGCCCCCCCTGCTCTATCCACTAGGCCCCACTCCCATCCCAGAGCCAGGGAAAGAACCAGGAGTCCTGACTCCCAGCCCCCCCGCTCTAACCACTAGCCCCCACTCCCCTCCCAGAACCAGGGAGAGAACCAGGGAGTCCTGGCTCCCAGCTCCCCCTGCTCTAACCACTAGCCCCCACTCCCCTCCCAGAACCAGGGAGAGAACCAGGAAGTCCTGGCTCCCAGCTCCCCCTGCTCTAACCACTCGCCCCCACTCCCCTCCCAGAACCAGGGAGAGAACCCCCATCCCCCCCTGCTCTTATCCACTAGGCCCCACTCCCATCCCAGGCCGGGAAAGCAAACCAGGAGTTCCTGACTACCCAAGCCCCCACGCTCACAACCACTAGCCCACTCCCATACCAGAACACGGACCTGAGAACCAGGAAGTCCTGGCTCCCAGCTCCCCCGTGCTCTAACACTAAGTCCCCCACTCCCCTCCCAGACCAGGGAGAGAACCAGGAAGTCCTGGCCTCCCAGCTCCTCCCTGCTCTAACCACTCGCCCCCACTCCCCTCCCAGAACCAGGGAGAGAACCAGGAAGTCCTGGCTCCCAGCTCCCCCTGCTCTAACCACTAGCCCCCAATCCCCTCCCAGAACCAGGGAGAGAACCAGGAAGTCCTGGCTCCCAGCACGCCCTCTGCCTGGACCCCTGTCCTCTCCCACAGGCCAGACAGAACCCAGGAGTCCGGAGGGGCGGGGTTTGCACCACAGACGATGTCTAAGGGGATGGGGTAGTGGGGGGGAGGGTGTCTGGGTTTTATGTAAATGAGGGGTGAAGGGAGCTGGGGGGGGCGAGCTGTGGGGCAGAGGGGGACAGAGACAGACAATTCGGGGGTGCAGGGGTCTTACCGTGTAGCCATAGTGGGACCCATCGAACCTGCGGGGACAGGGGGCAGGCAGAGGTTAAAGTGGGGGGTGAGGGTGGCACTGAACCCAGCTCCCCCCCAGCCCCATAGGGGTCCAGCCCAGCCCTCCCCCCACCCCCAGCAGGTGGGAACAGCCCCGAGCCCAGCCAGGGGGCAGAGCAGCTGCTGACAGGGCAGGGGCCTGGCGGGGGCAGCAGCCTGGCGGGGGGGGGGCAGCTGGCAGGTGGAGCCCCCCCTTCACATGCAAATGAGTCGTCTCTGTTCCACTTTCCCCAGAGAGAGGAAATATTCAAATCCCCCCCCCCCGAATTTGCATGGGGGAGAGAGAGAGAGTGAAGGAGGGGCACCTGCCACTCTGCTGGGGGGGCACACGCTTTGGTACATGGGAAAAGACCCCCCCAAAACCTTTCTGCATAGACACCCCCCAGCAGTGCCCCCCACTCTCCCTCCTCTGATTCATCCCCACACACACTTCAGCTGCAGGCCAGGGAGGGGCTGACCTGTCTTTGGGGTCAGGACACTGGGGGGGGGGAAGAGAGGCCAGCCCCATTGACTTGCCCTGTGGGGAGGGATGCACCCCCCTAGACCCCCTATCCCTGCCTGGCAGCTGCCCCCCACCCGGCCAGACACCTCCGTCCTGTCGGGGTGAGGGCCAGGTGCCACCCCCCAAATATCACACCCGTCCCCCCACCCTCCAGAGGGGATCCGGCGCCCCCCAGAGGGGACAGGCCCCATTCCCTGTCCCCCTGAGCCAGCCAGTCCCTGCCCTAGGGGTGGATGGGAGCTGGTGCCCCCCAGAGAGGACAGATCCTGTGCCCCATTCCCTGCCCCCCTGAGCCAGCCAGTCCCTGCCCTGGGGGTGGATGGGAGCTGGTGCCCCCCAGAGGGGACCGACCCTGTGCCCCATTCCCTGCCCCCCCAAGCCAGCCAGTCCCTGCCCTGGGGGTGGATGGGAGCTGGTGCCCCCCAGAGGAGACAGACCCTGTGCCCCATTCCCTGCCCCCCCAAGCCAGCCAGTCCCTGCCCTGGGGGTGGATGGGAGCTGGTGCCCCCCAGAGAGGACAGACCCTGAGCCCCATTCGCTGCCCCTCTGAGCCAGCCAGTCCCTGCCCTGGGGGTGGATGGGAGCTGGTGCCCCCCAGAGGGGACAGACCCTGTGCCCCATTCGCTGCCCCTCTGAGCCAGCCAGTCCCTGCCCTGGGGGTGGATGGGAGCTGGTGCCCCCCAGAGGGGACAGACCCTGTGCCCCATTCCCTGCCCCTCTGAGCCAGCCAGTCCCTGCCCTGGGGGTGGATGGGAGCTGGTGCCCCCCAGAGAGGACAGACCCTGTGCCCCATTCCCTGCCCCCCTGAGCCAGCCAGTCCCTGCCCTGGGGGTGGATGGGAGCTGGTGCCCCCCAGAGGAGACAGACCCTGTGTCCCATTCCCTGCCCCCCGCAAGCCAGCCAGTCCCTGCCCTGGGGGTGGATGGGAGCTGGTGCCCCCCAGAGGAGACAGACCCTGTGTCCCATTCCCTGCCCCCCCCAAGCCAGCCAGTCCCTGCCCTGGGGGTGGATGGGAGCTGGTGCCCCCCAGAGGAGACAGACCCTGTGCCCCATTCCCTGCCCCCCCAAGCCAGCCAGTCCCTGCCCTGGGGGTGGATGGGAGCTGGTGCCCCCCAGAGGAGACAGACCCTGTGCCCCATTCCCTGCCCCCCCAAGCCAGCCAGTCCCTGCCCTGGGGGTGGATGGGAGCTGGTGCCCCCTAGGGTGGAGACACCCCGTGCCCCACTCTGCCCTCCACACACTTACTGTGCTGATTCAAATGCGAGCATCCTCGGGGCTGGGGGGATTTGTGCGCGCCTGGGGGGGGATCAGGGCGTCTCTGCTCTGGCCAGCGGCTGCGACTCAGTTTTATTTGGCACGGAGGGGGGGTGGCCGACGGGGGGGGGGGTGAGCTCACTGTAGAAATCCCCCAGGGGGCGGGGCTGAGCCTTGCACAATCAGACACTTGTGCCAGGAAAGAGAGACACGGACCGACGTGAGGGGGAGGGCATGGGAATGGGACCAGTTCCTCCCCCCGTGGCCATGGGATGGGGGGGGCAAAGCCTGGAGGGGGTCCATGCAGAGGGGCAGCCCAGTTCCCTGCTGCTGGCCCGTGCCCCCCACCCAACACCCCACAATCCTACCCCCTCAGGCAGGAGGCTGTTCACCAGGGCCCCCCTGATTCCTGCCCATCGCGGAGTGCAGGAAGAGGAAACTCCAGCCCATGGGGCTAGGGCGGGATCCACGCAGGTCACGCTGCCCCCCAAGACTGGCCTGGCCCCCCCTTGCAGGACTTGGGGGGTTCACACCCCCACTTCCAGCTCTGGGGACTGGGGGTGGGGTGACACCAGGATGTGGGATTCTCCTTCACTTCCTGTCCCAAATGGCTGTGTAACCAGCCCCCGCACCCCACTGCAGAGCAGGGGGGGGTCGCATCCCAGCGCTGGGTGAGGTGTCCCATATCCCCAGCCCCCACGTCCCACCCCAGAGGGGCTCGGCGAGGGGTCCCCCTGTAACCAGCCCCACCCCCACCCCAGAGGTGGCTGCACCTCCCATGAGCTCAGCCCCCCTCGTGAGCCCACGTGAATCACTTGCGAAAGGAGCTTTTATCGGCTGCCCCTTATCTCCCCCAACCTCACGCTGCAGCCGGCATGTGGGGGGGCTGCTGCGGGGTACGGGGGGTGAGCCCAGTACTGCAGCCTGGGCAGGGAAGGAGGGGGGAAGGGAGGAACTCTCCCAAAAGCCCTGGGGTGGGGGGGGGTGCTATGGGGCAGGCTGGCACCCAGCTGCAGGTGAGAGGGAGCTGGGTTCCCAAACTCCCTGTGGGGCTTCACCCTCCTTATTCTATGGGGGAGGGGCTTGGGCGGAGTCAGGAGAGAGAACCCAGGAGTCCTGATTCCCAATCCCGCCCCTGCTCTAACCACTAGCCCCCCCTTCCCTTCCCAGAGCCGGGGAGAGAACCCAGGAGTCCTGATTCCCAACCCCGCCCCTGCTCTAACCACTAGCCCCCCCTTCCCTTCCCAGAGCCGGGGAGAGAACCCAGGAGTCCTGATTCCCAACCCCGCCCCTGCTCTAACCACTAGCCCCCCCTTCCCTTCCCAGAGCCGGGGAGAGAACCCAGGAGTCCTGATGTCCCATAAACCAGGAGAATTTCCCAGCATTGAAAATAAGAGTCTTTATTCCAGGTAGAAAATAGAAAATTACAAAGCTCCTGATGGCCCCCCCAGCCCCGCCCGGGGAACCTCCCTTGGCGAGGGAGGGGCTGAGCCCCCCATGTCCTGCCCCCCTGCCAGCGGGGGGGGGCCCCGGTCACCACGTGGGGGGCCCGAATCGAGCCACCAGCCGCTCCTGGTCATCCAGGTCTTTCTGCACCTTCTTGCGCATGTAGAAGATGGGGCAGTCCCGGCTGGGGGGGTGAGAGAAGAGGGGGGGTCAGCAGGGGCCGGGGGGGGGGACGGGGCAGTCCCAGCTGGGGGGTGAGAGAAGAGGGGGGTCAGCGGGTGGGGGAAGAGGGGGGTCAGCAGGGGCCAGGGGGGACGGGGCAGTCCCAGCTGGGGGGGTGAGAGAAGAGGGGGGTCAGCGGGTGGGGGAAGAGGGGGGTCAGCAGGGGACGGGGGGGGACGGGGCAGTCCCAGCTGGGAGGGTAAGAGAAGAGGGGGGAGAGGGGGTCAGCGGGGGCCGGGGCAGCCCTGGCTGGGGCTCAGGGCAGGGGACCAGGAGTGCAGGGGGGCAGTGCAGAAGGGGAGACCCGTGGAGGGAGATTTTTGGGGTGCTCGGGATGAACTGAGCCCCGCCCCCTGCAGCGTGGGGGGGCAGGGGAGGCTCCAGCAGCAGGTGCTGGATTTATGGGGTTATAAAGACGCCAGCCGGGGCCCGGCCGTTCCCACCCCCCTGGCCCCCCCCATGGGAGCCGGCTGTTTATACAACCCGATAAGCGGCTGTAAACGCCCGGGGGGGGCGGGGGGGGCTGAGGCATAAAACCATATTTCAGCCCCCGGCTCCCGTGGGAACCGGCTGCCTCGAGGGAGGGGCTGGGAGCAGAGCACCCGCCTGCCCCACTCCCGACGTCCCTGCCTGCCCCCCCCCGGTACCTTCCTGCCCTCCCCGAGCCTGGCCAGCCCCCCCCAACCATCCCTGCCTGTACCCCTGCCCCCCCCCAGTACCTTCCTGCCCTCCCCGAGCCTGGCCAGCCCCCCCCAACCATCCCTGCCTGTACCCCTGCCCCCCCGGTACCTTCCTGCCCTCCCCGAGCCTGGCCAGCCCCCCCAACCATCCCTGCCTGTACCCCCAACCCCCCGGTACCTTCCTGCCCTCCCCGAGCCTGGCCAGCCCCCCCAACCATCCCTGCCTGTACCCCTGCCCCCCCGGTACCTTCCTGCCCTCCCCAAGCCTGGCCAGCCCCCCCAACCATCCCTGCCTGTACCCCCAACCCCCCGGTACCTTCCTGCCCCCCCCGAGCCTGGCCAGCCCCCCCAACCATCCCTGCCTGTACCCCTGCCCCCCCCGGTACCTTCCTGCCCTCCCCGAGCCTGGCCAGCCCCCCCCAACCATCCCTGCCTGCCCCCCAGTACCGCCTGCCCCCCCGATGGGGGGGCCATACCTGGTGCACAGAACGTCCTCGTGCAGGCTGCCCTGGCAGCGCTGACACTGGGTCCAGAGCCGAGAGAACTTCTCCTCCAGCGCCGAGAGATGAGAGACCTGGGGGCGGGGGGGGGATCCAGATGGGGTTAGACAGCACATCTCCCCCATATGCAGCCCCCCCACACCTCAGAACAGGGGTTGGGCCTGCAGCCGTCACCTCAAGGCTGGCACAGGACCCAGGCGTTCTGGCTCCCAGCCCCCCCTCGCCCTAACCACTAGACTCCCCTCCCAGAGCCAGGGAGAGACCCCAGAAGTCCTGGCTCCCAGCCCCCTGCTCTAACCACTCGCCCCCACTCTCCTCCCAGAGCCGGGAGAGACCCCAGGAGTCCTGGCTCCCAGCCCCCTGCTCTAACCACTCGCCCCCACTCTCCTCCCAGAGCCGGGAGAGACCCCAGGAGTCCTGGCTCCCAGCCCCCTGCTCTAACCACTCGCCCCCACTCCCCTCCCAGAGCCGGGAGGGGACCCAGGAGTCCTGGCTCCCAGCACCCTGCTCTAACCACTATCCCTCACTCCCCTCCCAGAGCCAGGGAGAGACCCCAGGAGTCCTGGCTCCCAGCCCCCTGCTCTAACCACTCGCCCCCACTCTCCTCCCAGAGCCGGGAGAGAACCCAGGAGTCCTGGCTCCCAGCCCCCCTGCTCTAACCACTCACCCCCACTCTCCTCCCAGAGCTGGGGAGAGAACCCAGGAGTCCTGGCTCCCAGCCCCCTGCTCTAACCACTCGCCCCCACTCTCCTCCCAGAGCCGGGAGAGAACCCAGGAGTCCTGGCTCCCAGCCCCCTGCTCTAACCACTCACCCCCACTCTCCTCCCAGAGCCGGGAGAGAACCCAGGAGTCCTGGCTCCCAGCCCCCCTGCTCTAACCACTCGCCTCCACTCCCCTCCCAGAGCCGGGAGGGGACCCAGGCGTCCTGGCTCCCTGCCCTCCTCCATGCTTTAACCAGCAGAGGAGTGGACCTGTCCCAGCCCCACAGCATGCTTGCTGACCCCCCTCCCCCATGGTGAGACCCACACATCCCCCCAACTCACCTCCTTCTGGTACAGCTCTGACTGGTGCCCCACGCAGAACTTACACACCGCGCCTGTGGGGAGACACGTCAGCGACCCGCCCTCTGGGGCCCCCCCAGACCCAACCCCTCCCCACTGACCCTGGGGCTCCCACTAGCCCCCCCAGCCCCAGGCAGCCTCTCAGCTCTGCCCCCGGTGGGAGAGGGGGACCCCCAGTGGGACTCAGAGGTTACTTCGGGGGCAGGGGGGCTCAGGGTCCCCCAGCAGAACTCAGAGGTTACCTGGGGGGGGGCAGAGGGCTCCCAACGGGACTCAGGCTTGGGGTGGGGACCCCCAGCAGGACTCAGAGGTCACCGGGGGGAGTTTGGAGAACCTAGCATGGGGCTTTTCTCCGGTTACAACACCCTGGAGACACCCCCCCCGTCCCACAGGATCTTGCGCCACCCGCTGGCCCGGAACCCGGCGCCACCAGCTCCCCGCCCACCCCCCCCCGGGCAGGGATGTGGGGGAGGGTTATCACATGCTCTGACGGGGGGGCAGTGGGGGCTCAGCTGGCTGAGGGGCTAACTTGGCATGGGGAGAAGGGTCGGGGGGTCACCGAAGGGGGGCAGGGAGCACACAGGGCTGGTAACTCACCGTGGTGGGGCAGGGGGTGTGGGGGTCAGAGGTCACACAGTGGGGGGGCAGGACACGCAGGGGCCCCCAAGGGGGACACCAACTCACCATGGTGGGGCAGGGGGTCACATACCGGGGGGGCGAGGCACCCGGGGGCCCCCAAGGGGGGGACACTGACTCACCGTGGTGGGGCAGGGGAAGTGGGGGTCACACACCATGGGGGGGGCGAGGCACGCGAGGGCCCCCAAGTGGGGACACCGACTCACCGTGGTGGGGCAGGGGAAGTGGGGGTCACACACCATGGGGGGGGCGAGGCACGCGAGGGCCCCCAAGTGGGGACACCGACTCACCGTGGTGGGGCAGGGGAAGTGGGGGTCACACACCATGGGGGGGCGAGGCACGCGAGGGCCCCCAAGGGGGGACACTGACTCACCGTGGTGGGGCAGGGGAAGTGGGGGTCACACACCATGGGGGGGTGAGGCATGCGAGGGCCCCCAAGGGGGGACACTGACTCACCGTGGTGGGGCAGGCTGGCCCGGCAGCCCAGGCAGGTGCTGCGTTTGGTGGCAAAGGCCATGAGCCCCCCGACCCGGGAGGTGAGGACGGTTTTGCAGCGCGTGTGCTCCCCTCCTGTGGGGAGAGACGAGTCAGGGCCTGGCCCCCCAACGCTCAGGGCCCCCCAGCCCGGAGACAAGGGCCGAGCACATCCCAGGAGGCAGTGGGGGAGCCCGGGGGGGGCACTCACGCAGCAGGACGCTCTCGGCCCGGCCCTCACCCAGGACGGGCTCAGCCAGCTGCTGCTGCGGGGGTGGGATCAGTGGGGGCCTGGGGGGGGGCTGGGGGGGCCCGGGGGGGGGACTCACGCAGCAGGACGCTCTTGGCCCGGCCCTCGCCCAGGACGGGCTCAGCCAGCTGCTGCTGCGGGGGTGGGATCAGTGGGGGCCTGGGGGGGGGCAGTGGGGGCCCGGGGGGGGGCACTCACGCAGCAGGACGCTCTCGGCCCGGCCCTCGCCCAGGACGGGCTCAGCCAGCTGCTGCTGCGGGGGTGGGATCAGTGGGGGCCTGGGGATCAGTGGGGTCCCGAGGGGGGGCAGTGGGGGCCCGGGGGGGGCACTCACGCAGCAGGACGCTCTCGGCCCGGCCCTCGCCCAGGACGGGCTCAGCCAGCTGCTGCTGCGGGGGTGGGATCAGTGGGGTCCCGGGGGGGCAGTGGGGTCTCGGGGGGGCACTCACGCAGCAGGACGCTCTCGGCCCGGCCCTCACCCAGGACGGGCTCAGCCAGCTGCTGCTGCGGGGGTGGGATCAGTGGGGTCCCGGGGGCGGCAGTGGGGGCCCGGGGGGGCACTCACGCAGCAGGACGCTCTCGGCCCGGCCCTCGCCCAGGACGGGCTCAGCCAGCTGCTGCTGCGGGGGTGGGATCAGTGGGGTCCCGGGGGGGGGGCAGTGGGGGCCCGGGGGGGCACTCACGCAGCAGGACGCTCTCGGCCCGGCCCTCGCCCAGGACGGGCTCAGCCAGCTGCTGCTGCGGGGGTGGGATCAGTGGGGTCCCGGGGGGGGCAGTGGGGGCCCGGGGGGGGGACTCACGCAGCAGGACGCTCTCGGCCCGGCCCTCGCCCAGGACGGGCTCAGCCAGCTGCTGCTGCGGGGGTGGGATCAGTGGGGTCCCGGGGGGGGCAGTGGGGTCTCGGGGGGCACTCACGCAGCAGGACGCTCTCGGCCCGGCCCTCGCCCAGGACGGGCTCAGCCAGCTGCTGCTGCGGGGGTGGGATCAGTGGGGTCCCGGGGGGGGCAGTGGGGGCCCAGGGGGGGCACTCACGCAGCAGGACGCTCTCGGCCCGGCCCTCGCCCAGGATGGGCTCGAAGACGCGCAGCAGGGGCTTGGCCAGCTGCTGCTCCAGGTAGTACTGGGTGTCGATCGGCATGTTGTTCTCCAGCACGTAGATGGGGTCCTGCAAGGGAGGCGGGGGTGTGGGTCAGAGCAGGGGGTGCGGCAGGGACCCCCCCATCTGCCAACACTCCCCTCCCCCAGCCCCTCCACTCACCTCTGATTTCAGGTAGGCCGCCACCCCCTTGGCCGCGCTCACGATGACATAGGGGACGCGGTCGCCCAGGCTGGGGGCGCTGCCCGGATCCCGCCGCCGCATCCTGCGGAGATTGGGGGTAAGAGCAGGACCGGGGCCAGGCTAGCAGGGGGCTGCGGGTCGGGAGTGAGGGGCACCGGCAGGGCTGGGCTGGGCTGGCAGGGGGCTGCGGGTCGGGAGTGAGGGGCACCGGCAGGGCTGGGCTGGGCTGGCAGGGGGCTGCGGGTCGGGAGTGAGGGGCACCGGCAGGGCTGGGCTGGCAGGGGGCTGCGGGTCGGGAGTGAGAGGCACCGGCAGGGCTGGGCTGGCAGGGGGCTGCGGGTCGGGAGTGAGGGGCACCAGCAGGGCTGGGCTGGCAGGGGCTGCGGGTCGGGAGTGAGGGGCACCGGCAGGGCTGGGCTGGCAGGGGGCTGCGGGTCGAGAGTGAGCGGCACCGGCAGGGCTGGTGGGGGGCAGAGCTGGGCTAGCAGGGGGCTGTGGGTCGGGCGTGAGGGGCAGGGCTGGGGGGGCAGGGGGCTGTGGGTCGGGAGTGAGGGGCACCGGCAGGGCTGGGCTGGCAGGGGGCTGCGGGTCGGCAGTGAGGGGCACCAGCAGGGCTGGGCTAGCAGGGGGCTGTGGGTCGGGCGTGAGGGGCAGGGCTGGGGGGGCAGGGGGCTGCGGGTCGGGAGTGAGGGGCACCGGCAGGGCTGGTGAGGGGCAGGGCTGGGGGGGCAGGGGGCTGCGGGTCAGGCGTGAGGGGCACCGGCAGGGCTGGGGGAGGGTTGGGAGCCCGCTTGCTGCTGCCCCGCCCACAGGAAGTGCTGGGGGGGGCTGTTTCCAGGGGGTGGGGCCGGCGCAGGTGGGCCAGGGCAGCTATTTCTGCCTTTCCCCTGGGTCACGCCTCAGTGCCCCCCCCAGGGAGCTCCCCGCGGGGGCCGGGGGGGGAGCTCAGCTGCAGGGCTGGGGCCCCAGCGAGGCCCAGCACCGGGGCAGCACCCGCCTGCTGGGTCGGGCCCGGCCCCAGGGGTCCCCCGCTGCCCCCCAAGCGCCCTCACCTCTCGGCCAGCTCCACGTGGGCCTGGTGGCCGGCGTACTCGTGGGCCGTGCGGGTCAGCTCCTTGGTGATCACCAGCTGGGAGATGTCCACCCGGTTACACAGCAGGTCCGAGATCACCTCCTTGGCGTGGGCCACCGCGCCCGCCGGGTCCCTGCCAGACCTCACCGTCAGAGCAGGACGCCTGGGTTCCCCCAGCAGCTGGGGCTAGAGCAGGGGGCAGGGAGCCAGGGCACCTAGGTCCTCTCCCTGGCTCTGGGGGGGGGGGAGTGGGGCCTAGTGGATAGAGCAGGGGTGGCAGGGAACCAGGACTCCTGGGTTTTCCACCTGGCTCAGGGAGGGGAGCGGGATCTGGTGGTTACAGCAATGGGGCTGGGACCCAAGACTCCTGAGTTCTCCCCCTAGCTCTGGGAGGGGAGTGACATGTAGGGATTAGAGCAGGGGGCTGGGAGCCAGGACTCCTGGGTTCCCTCCCCAGATCAGGGAGGGGAGTGCGGTCCAGTGGTTGGAGCGGAGGGAGGGAGCCAGGATGTCTGGGTTCTCTCCCCAGCCCTGGGAGGGGAATGGGGAGTAGGGGTTAGAGCAGGGGTCTGGGACCCAGGACTCCTGGGTTCTCCCCACAACTCTGGGAGGGGAGTGGGGTCCAGTGGTTGGAACAGGGGGGCTGGCAGCCAGGACTCCTGGGTTCTCCCCCTAGCTCTGGGAGGGGAGTGGGGTGTAGGGGTTAGAGCAGGGGGCTGGCAGCCAGGACTCCTGGGTTCTCTCCCCAACTCTGGGAGGGGAGTGGGGTCTAGTGGTTAGAGAGAGGGCCGGGGGGCTGGCAGCCAGGACTCCTGGGTTCTCCCCCTAGGTCTGGGAGGGGAGTGGGGTGTAGGGGTTAGAGCAGGGGGCTGGCAGCCAGGACTCCTGGGTTCTCTCCCCGGCTCTGGGAGGGGAGTGTTGTCTAGTGGTTAGAGCGAGGGCCGGGGGGCTGGCAGCCAGGATTCCTGGGTTCTCTCCCCAGCTCTGGGAGGGGAGTGGGGTCTAGTGGTTAGAGCGAGGGCCGGGGGGCTGGCAGCCAGGACTCCTGGGTCCGCGCGCCCCACCTGTCGATGAGCAGTTTCCGCAGGCAGGTGTTGATGAGGTTGGCCACCAGGGGGCAGTTGTCGCGCCGCACGGTCTCGATGCCCTTGCAGTCCATCTTGTCGTGGGCGCTGGCGCTGGAGGAGAAGTACAGCCCGGCGTAGCGCTTCTTGCTGATCAGCAGGTAGGGGAAGTACACCTGGGGGGGCGGGGGGTGAGCGGTGGAGTCCTGCCCCCCTGCTGCAGAGACCCCCCCGTATCCGCCACCCCACCCCCCCCGCTGCAGAGCCCTGCGCCCCCCCGTATCCGCCACCCCGGTCCCCCTCCGCTGCAGAGCCCTGCTCCCCCCGTATCCACCACCCCAGCCCCCTCCGCTGCAGAGCCTCTGCCCCCCATACCTGCCACCCCACAGAGCCCTGTGCCCCCATACCCAGCCCCCTCTGCTGCACAGCCCTGCGCCCCCCGTATCCACCACCCCAGCCCCCTCCGCTGCAGAGCCCCCTCCCCCCACTGCAGAGCCCTGTGCCCCCTGTATCCACCACACCAGCCCCCCCTGCTGCAGAGCCCTGCGCCCCCCAGCCCCCCCTGCAGAGCCCTGCTCCCCCCAATACCCTGCCCCACCCGCTGCAGAGCCCTGCGCCCCCCGCCCGAGGGCCACGCACGGATCCAGCCCCAGGCTCGGCCCCCGAGGCGCTGCCCTGTGTGATCAGAGGTTAGACGAGCCCCCCCCACACACACACACACCCGCCCTCACCTTCTCGAACTCCAGCTTGATGGGGGGTGGGAAGTGGCCAGAGACCCAGGTGGCGGCTTCCCGCCCCATGCACATGGCCTCCGCCACCGAGGGCACCCCCAGGCGGCACATCACCGAGTCCGTGTCCCCATACACCACCTGGGGGGGGCAGAGGGGTGAGAGAGATCCAGCCCCCCCACGACCCTGCCCGTGTCCCTGTACACCACCTGCAGGGGGGCAGAGGGGTAAGAGAGATCCAGCCCCCCCACAACCCAGCCCGTGTCCCTGTACACCACCTGCGGGGGGGCAGAGGGGTGAGAGAGATCCAGCCCCCCCACAACCCAGCCCATGTCCCTGTACACCACCTGCGGGGGGGGCAGAGGGGTGAGAGAGATCCAGCCCCCCCACAACCCAGCCCGTGTCCCTGTACACCACCTGCGGGGGGGGCAGAGGGGTGAGAGAGATCCAGCCCCCCCCACAACCCAGCCCGTGTCCCTGTACATCACCTGCGGGGGGGGCAGAGTGGTGAGGGAGATCCCGCCCCCCTCATGACCCAGCCTGCGTCCCCATACACCACCTGGGGGGGCAGGCAGGGTGAAAGAGACCTACCCCCCCCACACCAGGTCCCCATACAGCACCAGGGAGGTGGGGGAGTGGGGTGAGACCCTGCCCCACACCATCTAGCCCACAGACCCCTCACCTTGGCGTCGGCGCTGTACCCGTTGGCCAGGGTGTATTTCGACTCCACCAGCTGCTTTGTTTTCTCAATCATCTGGCGCCCAAAACCCGTCACGCTCTGGGGGGGGACACAGGGGTAACGGGGTTGGGGGGGAGACCCCTCTCACCAGGGACAGACTGCACGGGCTCCCCCCAGCTCTGCCAGTGCCCACTCCTGACCCACAGCCCCCTGCCAGCCCTGCTCTCCCACCCCCAGCCCTGCCAGTGCCCCCACTCCCAACCCGCAGCCCCCTGCCAGCCCAGCCCTGCTCCCCCACCCCCAGCCCTGCCAGTGCCCCCCACTCCCAACCCGCATCCCCCTGCCAGCCCAGCCCTGCTCCCCCACCCCCAGCTCTGCCAGTGCCCCCCACTCCCAACCCGCAGCCCCCTGCCAGCCCAGCCCTGCTCCCCCACCCCCAGCTCTGCCAGTGACCCCCACTCCCAACCCGCAGCCCCCTGCCAGCCCAGCCCTGCTCTCCCACCCCCAGCCCTGCCAGTGCCCCCCACTCCCAACCCGCAGCCCCCTGCCAGCCCAGCCCTGCTCTCCCACCCCCAGCCCTGCCAGTGCCCCCCACTCCCAACCCGCAGCCCCCTGCCAGCCCAGCCCTGCTCCCCCACCCCCAGCTCTGCCAGTGCCCCCCACTCCCAACCCGCAGCCCCCTGCCAGCCCAGCCCTGCTCCCCCACCCCCAGCTCTGCCAGTGCCCCCCACTCCCAACCCGCATCCCCCTGCCAGCCCAGCCCTGCTCCCCCACCCCCAGCCCTGCCAGTGCCCCCACTCCCAACCCGCAGCCCCCTGCCCGCCCAGCCCTGCTCCCCCACCCCCAGCTCTGCCAGTGCCCCCCACTCCCAACCCGCAGCCCCCTGCCAGCCCAGCCCTGCTCCCCCACCCCCAGCTCTGCCAGTGCCCCCCACTCCCAACCCGCATCCCCCTGCCAGCCCAGCCCTGCTCCCCCACCCCCAGCCCTGCCAGTGCCCCCACTCCCAACCCGCAGCCCCCTGCCCGCCCAGCCCTGCTCCCCCACCCCCAGCTCTGCCAGTGCCCCCCACTCCCAACCCGCATCCCCTGCCAGCCCAGCCCTGCTCCCCCACCCCCAGCTCTGCCAGTGCCCCCACTCCCAACCCGCATCCCCCTGCCAGCCCAGCCCTGCTCCCCCACCCCCAGCCCTGCCAGTGCCCCCACTCCCAACCCGCAGCCCCCCGCCAGCCCAGCCCTGCCGGTGCCCCTCACTCCCTACCCACAGCCCCCCGGTCACCCAGCCCTGCCGGTGCCCCATACTCCCTACCCAAGCCCCCATGCAACGGGCACACGGCCTGGCCTGGCTCACAGACAAAGGGCTCCTGTTCTGGTGCCAGCCCCCCCGCCCCACGGAGCAGCGGCACTGGCATGAAGCAGGGCGGGCCCCAGCACAGCCCCTGTCCCGAGCTGAGCAGGGATTGGCCAGTGCAGGGGCCCCACAGACTCAGTC
Source organism: Gopherus evgoodei (assembly GCF_007399415.2). Classification (NCBI taxonomy): domain Eukaryota; kingdom Metazoa; phylum Chordata; order Testudines; family Testudinidae; genus Gopherus; species Gopherus evgoodei. Next base: position 5,604,627 of record NW_022060027.1, on the reverse strand, counting down.
GGGGGCCCTCTGCCCAGCCAGGGGCCTGGCTCCACTGCCCCAGGGCGGCGCTATGGGGGCTGGGCTGCAAGGGGGTAGGCGGGGGGGGGAAAAATAGGAGGCGCTGGGCACTGGAAACTTGCTACCCCAACGCTGTGCAGAGTTTCTCAGCAGCGGGTGAGGGAGGCCCTGTATTTCCAGCCCCTGCACCCCACCCCAGAGGGGCCACATCCCAGCGCCAGGTGAGGGGTCCCCATATACCCAGCCCCCATCCCCGAGGGGCCGCATCCCAGCGCCAGGTGAGGGGTCCCCATATACCCAGCCCCCATCCCCGAGGGGCTGTATCCTAGCGCCAGGGAAGGGGTCCCCATATACCCAGCCCCCATCCCCGAGGGGCTGTATCCTAGCGCCAGGTGAGGGGTCCCCATATACCCGTCCCCCATCCCCGAGGGGCTGCATCCTAGCACCAGGGAAGGGGTCCCCATATACCCAGCCCCCATCCCCGAGGGGCTGCATCCTAGCACCAGGGAAGGGGTCCCGCCACCCAGCCCAGCACCCCAGCCCGGATGTGGCTGGTGGGGACGTCTCAGGCTGTGACCAGCACCTGGCATTCGGAAAGCCCGAGGCAGGAGCACTGCCGGGGCGGGGCAGGGGGTGTGTGTGGTGGGGGGGCGCGGCTCTGACCCTGGCTGGGCCGGGGGCGGATTGAGGAAGTGCCAGGGAAGCCCCTGGAGCTGGGCTGGGCACAGAAAGTCCCTGAGTCCCCCCAGCTGGACAGACAATGGGGCAGCAGTGACAGCCCCACCTGGGAAATCCCCCCAGGCCCAGGCTGGGGAGGGGAGGGAGTCCAGCCCCCCCCCCGGCTCACCTGGGAGATCTCCAGGCAGGGCAGCTTGCCCACCTGGGCGCCGGTGAAGCCGTACACCGAGTTGGCGCTGACCTTGAGCGCCAGCTGCCGCCCGTCTAGCACCTGCCGCTTGAAGGGGTCGGTCTCCCGCTGCAGCTCCGCCTTGGCCCTGTGCCCGGGGAGGGGTCAACGCCATCAGCCGGGGGGGGCCCTATGCCGAGTCCCCGCGACCCCCATGTTCCCCCCCACGTAGCCCCTGTCCCCGCCCCACAATCCCAGTGCCTCCCTCAGCCCCCGCCCAGCCGCCTCCCCAACACCTCCTGCCCCCCCCCCGCCCCGGCCGAGCCCCCTCACCTCTTGCGGGCGGCCAGCAGGTTCTCCAGGATCTCAGGGAGCAGCCCCTTGCGCACAGAGGCCTTGACGAAGAGATCGCCCGTGGGGGTGCGGATAAACTCCTCGGGGGACAGCCTGGGGGGGGGGGGGATGGCTCAGGGAGACGCCGGTGGCCCCCACCATCCCATCCCTTCCCCCTCACAGAACCCCAGCCCAGACATTGCCTGGGGGGCAACCCCAGCTCTGCTGTCCCAGCTCCCCCAGAGCTGGTGGGGGGGGGTCTCCATCTCCACCCTGCTCCCTTGCCCCATGGAGCACAGGGCCCCCCGCTCCCCCTGCCCCTCACGGCCCAGCCCCCTTCCCCTCCCCACCTCCCTTGTGTAGCATAGGGACCCCCACAGCCCAGCCCCCTCCCCACGACCCCCGTGTAGCACAGGGACCCCCACAGCCCAGCCCCCTCCCCTGGCACCCACCCCCTTCCCCTCCCCATGTCCCCCGTGTAGCACAGGGACCCCCACTTCCCCTGTCCCTCACATCCCAGCCCCCTGCAACCCATCCCCCCTTCACCCCCTGTGTAGCACAGGGACCCCCACAGCCCAGCCCCCTCCCCCTTCCCCATGTAGCATAGGGACCCCCACAGCCCATCCCCTTCCCCTCCTCACCTCCCCCGTGTAGCACAGGGACCCCCACTTCCCCTGCCCCTCACAGCCCAGCCCCTTGCAACCCATCCCACCTTCACCCCCTGTGTAGCACAGGGACCCCCACAGCCCAGCCCCCTCCCCCGGCACCCATCCCCTTCCCCTCCTCACCTCCCCCGTGTAGCACAGGGCCCCCCCACTTCCTCTGCCCTTCATGGCCCAGCCCCCTGCAACCCATCCCCCCTTCACCCCCTGTGTAGCACAGGGACCCCCACAGCCCAGCCCCCTCCCCCGGCACCCATCCCCTCCCCACCTCCATGGACCCAGGCCCGCGGCCTCCACTCGCCCCTCACCCGTAGCGCTCCGGCGCCCCCTGCTGCAGCAGCGTGGTGTAGCACAGGTTGTGAGCCATCATGATGGAGGGGTACAGGGAGGAGAAGTCCAGCGTGGCGATGGGCACGTCATAGTACCTGGGGGGGGTGGCGAGAAGGTTATTGTCTCCCGGTGCCACCCCCACCCCCGAGACCCTCCCAGCACCGTTCCCCTTGGGGACCCCACACCGCAGACCCACCGAACCCCCCCCCCCGAGACCCTCCCAGAACCATTTCCCGTGGGGACCCCTCGCCGCAGACCCACCGAATCCCCCCCACCTCAGCTCCCTACGGGCTGCTCCCCACTGCCCTCCCCCCCACGCACTCACCCCTTCTGCGGCTCGATGACCGTGGCACCAGCATAGTCCTCGCCCCCTTCCGACTTCACCACGGGCATCACCAGCTCCTGCTTCATGGCCTGTGGGGAGTGGGGGCATCAGGGCCCTGTGTGTGTGTGTGGGGGGGAATCCAGCCAGAGGATCCCCAATCCCTTCAGCCCCCCACCTCCGCAACAGCCCCCTCTCTGCCTGGGCAGAAGTTGCCCTGGGACTTAGTGGGAGATTTCCTTAGCATTGTGCATGAACATGGTGTGTGCCTCAGTTTCCCCGTGTGCTGTGTGTATAACAGGGGGCAGCGGGGGGGGGGGTGTCGTTACCGCAGGGGGCCAGGTGTGACCTTGCCCAGCAGCCGGGATCCTGCCAACAGTCTGGAGATGGGGGACCCAGCGACTGGTGCCCGGGGGGCCCAGTCCGGCTCGGGAGCAGCCAGGCCTGGCCAGTGCAGGGGAGACAAAGAATGGAAGAGGGGGACCCAGGTGATCAGTGTACCTGGGACTGAGGTGGTTGTTGGGAGGGGACACAGGGGACCCGGCTGGAAGGGGGGATGTTGGGGAGGGGATAGGGGGCCCATCTGGGGCACAAGGTGGAGCCAGAGGCCATGGGCCGGGACAGACCCAGCTGGCCTGGGCGTAGACTGGCCAGGCTGGGGCAGGACGTACAGTACCCCCCCTTTGCGCTGGCTGAGGGTCCCTGCAGGCTGGAGCCTGGGGTAGGGGGGCTGGCCCCAGGGGTTAGAGCGAGGGGACCCCCCAGGGGCGTGCGGCAGAGCCAGGTGCTAGGGGTTCAGCGCTGTGGCCCCGGGAAGCTGGACCCCCGAGAAGGCGTCGCACGGACATGGGCTCCTCCCAGGGGCTGGACGCAGCTGAGGGAGCCCGAGACACCCCCACGGACCCCCCCTCACCTGGCGCAGCAGCTGTGACACCACCTTGACCTGCTGGCCCCGGGAGAGCAGGTAGCCCAGCGGCACCCCGGTGACCCGCGCCATCTCCATGTAGTTGATGACGCACATCAGCTTCTCCAGCAGGCGCAGCGGCAGGTAGGCGTCCTTCAAGCAGTACACGGCCAGGCGCCGGCGCGTCTGCTCCGTCCCGTTCTGGGGGGACAGGACACAGCGTCGGGGGGCTGGGGACCCAGTGGGGGCAGGGTCGGCCCACGCCTGGAAGCTGGGCCCAGCCGGGCCAGGTGTGGGGAGCCCAGGGAGGTGGGAGGGAGAGAGCAGGGGCGGGGCGTGCTGAGGCCCTGCCCTCACCTGCAGGTCGGTGATGATGGAGTGTTGCACGTCCTCCTTCTGCTCCTGCAGGAAGTGGAAGCTGACGGCGTTCAAGGTGTACGAGCGCAGCTTGTATTCGCGCAGCAGCACCTGAGGGGGGGCGGGACCGTGAGACCCCCCCCGACACGCAGCCCCCAGCCCCCGGTGCTCCTCCCCACCAGTACCCCTCATTACTGACCCCGGACCCCCACCCCCTGGCACCCCTCACTCCCATCCTGCAGCCCCCGCCCAGCGATGAAGTGGGACTGTTCTTAATGTTTTCCCTGAATACCGTGTGTAGGTGCCTCAGTTTCCCCTTTGTAGGCAGTGGGATAAGGGACCAAGAGCTGCAGTGACCCCTAGAGGGCAGGTATGGTACTGCCGCCTGGCCACAGACAATAGCCCGACACCTCACGGCCCAGCCCATCCTCTGCCAGAATCAGCCAGGTGTTGGAGAACAAAGAGACCAGGTGGCTGCTGGCTTGGGGAGGGGGGTGGGGATTTTTGTGGTGTTGTACATGAGTAGCGGGTGCGCGCCTCAGTTTCCAGGCGTGTTTAACAAGGTGGTAGGAGAGGGTTTGTTGGTGCAGAGGACCAGGGGTGACCTCGCCTAGCGGCTGGGACCCCCGGACAAGGGCCTAGGGATGGGGGACCCTAGCAACTGGTGACCAAGGGGCCCACCCCAGCTTGGAAGGCAGTAGAAGGACAAAGGGCTGAGGAGAGAGGACCCCGGTGACCTGACCAGCCGGGTCCAGCCAGAGGGGCCAGAGGACGGGAGAGGAGGAGACCCAGGCCATCCTGTTTCCCTGGAGAGAAGCCAATGGACAGAGGGGGCTTGGGGCCGGGGGTATCAGATGCCCATCCGGGAAGCAGGGGGCTCGGGGCTGGAGAGGGGGAGCAGGCAGAGCCCACCTGGCTGCAGGGAGGCTGGGATGTGCTGGGCTGAGGGGGGCCAGGCCTGAGGCCGGAGAGTTTCCTGTGCTGGGTACAACCCTCAATAACCCTCCTGTGTTACGCTGGCTGAGAGTCGCTCTGGGCTAGAGAACAGGGGGAATCGGCCCCTTTGGGGGCTGGAGGCCCCAGGGGTCCGGAGCGAAGGGACCCCCTGAGGGGGCCCATGGCAGAGACAGACGTGCTGAGGCTCAGAGAGGTGCAGCTCTGGGAGGTGGAGGGGCCTGACCCTGAGAGAGAGTGGCCCCCCGAGAAGGGCTGTCGCACTGAAGGGGGAACCCCCCAGGGAGCCGAGAGCCCACATCCTGCGTGTCCCTGACAGAGGAGCACCGGGCGGGTCCGGGGCTGGGCTGCAGGAAGGGGTCACTCTCCTGGTTTGGGACATTGTGGGGAGAAGGGGGGGGGGAGAAAGAGTCCAGGGCTCCAGGCTCTGGGTCCCCCCAAGATGGACTTTGCTATCTGTGCTCCCCAGCTCTGCCCGACGCTCTGCACCCGTCGGCGAATAATCCTGTGGTGTTACCCGCTGGCTGAGAGTCCCGGCTGGCTGCGGAGTGGGGGGTCAGGACCCTTTGGGGGCAGGTGAGGCTTCCTCAGGGGCCCCATCCGGATGAGCGGGGAGCTCGGGGGGTGCTGGGCTTGCAGCCGGGAGCCTGCGGGGTGACCGTGGGGGCTGAACGTGCCGCGGTCGGACCCAGGAAGCGCTGAAGCCGAGCCCTGAATGCCTGGCTTCGCTCAGAGCGGTTCCTGAGCACCCAGACCGTGACCCCCGTGACGCTCCTGCCCCTCAGCCTCCCCCGCCCTGCCACGCAGCCCCCCTCCCCCCAACCAGCCCCCCCAACCTCCCGCAGCCCCACCCCGCAGCCCCCCTTGCCTCCACCCAGCCCCCCCCACCCAGCCCCGCAGCCCCACCTGCAGCAGGTCGAACTGGATGCGCCCCTCAGCGTTGATGACCTTGTTCTCCCGCCGCCCCATCTGCTTGGACTGGAAGGACGAGTCCCGGATGAGGGATTTGCGCCCGAGGATGCGGCCCAGGAAGGGGAAGGTGGAAACCTGCCGGAAGGGGAAGGGGGTAAGCTGGGGTGTCAGGCCCGGGGGAGGCAGCTCTGCTCTCCTTGGGGAACATGGGGAGCGAAGCAGGGCCAGGGAACACCCCCATACAGGGCAGGGGGCGTCCCAGGCGCCCAGCAGTCACAGGCTGCACCTGGCTCAGGCCGGGGGAACCCTGAACCCCTGCGCTGGCTGGGGGGTGGGGGAGAAGTCCCATGCTGCGGGTCAGGGGGTGGGGTCTCCTTTACCTTGGGGGCATGCAGCAGGTAGGGCAGGGTAGTGAGGGGTCCCCACAGCTCAGAGAGGGGGCGGGGGCTGTTGGGGGTCAGTGGAGAGGTCAGGGGGCAATGGGGGGCGGGGTCCACGCTACCTTGAGGGTCTGGGAACGCTGCAGCAGGTAGGGCAGGGTAGTGAGGGGTCCCCACAGCTCAGAGAGGGGGCGGGGGCTGTTGGGGGTCAGTGGAGAGGTCGGGGGGCAATGGGGGGCGGGGTCCACGCTACCTTGAGGGTCTGGGAACGCTGCAGCAGGTAGGGCAGGTTGGTGGGGGGTCCCCACAGCTCAGAGAGGGGGCGGGGGCTGTTGGGGGTCAGTGGAGAGGTCAGGGGGCAATGGGGGCGGGGTCCACGCTACCTTGAGGGTCTGGGAACGCTGCAGCAGGTAGGGCAGGGTAGTGAGGGGTCCCCACAGCTCAGAGAGGGGGCGGGGGCTGTTGGGGGTCAGTGGAGAGGTCGGGGGGCAATGGGGGGCGGGGTCCACACTACCTTGAGGGTCTGGGAACGCTGCAGCAGGTAGGGCAGGTCGAAGTTCTGGATGTTGTAGCCGGTGACGATATCAGGGTCCACGATCCTCACAAACTCCGCCCAGGCCTGCCACAGATGAAAGGGGTCAGGGGGGAACAGCCAGAGACCCCCCAGCCCTGGGCCCCTCATGCCCCCCTGAACCCCCAACAGGGCCCCCTAGCCCCTAGTACCTTGAGCAGCTCGGCCTCCTGGGAGTAGCACAGCACCTGGGAGCCCACAATGGGGGAGCAGCTCTGGAGGGTGAAGACGTTGCGGAGGAAGGGGTCGCGCTCGCCCTGACGCAGCACCATGTTGGCCACCTGGATCACCGGGTCCTTGTCCGGCTCCGGGAAGATCCCTGGGGATGGAGGGGGCAGTGGATAGGGGGGCAGGTCCGCAGCGAGCCTGGAGCTCAGCGTTCACTCTGGCCCCTAATGATGGCAGTGCCTCTTTCGCTGCTGACTGTGGAGGCCCCTGGCTGGACCCAGCCTGCCTCCAGCTCACTCATCCCTCCACTCCCCTGGCAGCCATCCTCACCTCCTGCTGCCCCCAACCGCCCCACTGGCTGCCCAGACTCCCCTGCCCCTTACTCCCCTGGGACAGTGGGAATTTTCTGTAGTATTTTGACCAGGCCTGTGTGTGTTCCTCAGTTTCCCCATGTGCTGCACTGGTTCTTAGCAGGTGTGATGGAGTAGGGGCTGTCTGTGTGGGGAGGGGGAGAGCAGGGGAGGACTTTAGGGGATGGACGATACTGAGCTAGGTAAGGGAGGGGAAAGGTCAAACACCTTTGCCCGGGAAGGAGGACAAAGGAAGGGAGTGGCAGGAGGGAAGCAGTTTGAGTTTGGGCTTGGGGCTGGATGGGCAGAATTCAGGGTATCCTAGCTAGGATCCAAGCACCCTGAACGTCTGCAGGACTCGGTGGAGGGGTCCTGACTGTGCCTGCAAGCTCTGCTGTAACCTGTGTTCCTGTTGTCCAATAAACCTTCTGTTTTACTGGCTGGCTGAGAGTCACTGTGGGTCCCAGGAAGAGGGGTGCAGGGCCGGACTCCCCCACACTCCATGACAGCAGAGGCCTGTCTGCTTGCAAGGCAGGCAGCGCCCTGGTTCCTGGGCCCCATAACTGCGCCTTGGGCCCAGGACCAGCCACCTCGACTGGGTGAGGGGGGCATGGCTCCCCCACCCCCGGGGTGCAATTCAGTGAGACTGGCTTGCCAGAGCCCACAGGGGCTGCAGGGCAGGAGGTCTAACCTAAGGATCTGTGGCAGCCCCCTCCCCAGCTTCCCCCCTTGCTCCCACCCCACTGGGCTGCCCCCCACCTTTGCGGCCGGCGCACTCGATGTCGAAGCTCAATACCCGCAGTGGGGCGATGCCCTGCCAGTCGCCCTCGGGGGGGTGGCTGATGAAATCTGCCCAGCCCACGTCAGCCTCCAGCTGGCACAGAGAGGCCTGGAGGAGAAGGGGAAGGGGGGGGTCAGCTGGGGGGCTCTGCATCCCCACCCCAGCCCCATGAGCCCCCACACCTCAAACCCCAAATCTTCCATAGCTCCCCAACTGCTCCTTCCCGCCCTGGCGGCAGCACCCCCACCCCAACGGGCCCCCTGTGCCCCACACCCAGGCCAGAGACCCCTCGCACTACATGCCCTGCACACAGACCCCCCCCACTGGAGACCACCCCACAGGGGTACCTTGGCCAGCTCCTTGGGGGGCTCCCCCGTGTGCTGCTCGGGGCGCAGCCGATATTTGCCGGGGGGCAGTTCGATCCAGTTACAGCCCACGACATCCCGGTCCACCATGAACCTGGGTGGGGAGAACGAGTGAGCAGGGGCTGGGCGGGGAGGAGGGGAACAAAGCAGGGGGCAGGACCCAATGCTGGAGGAGGGGTCAGGACCCAGGCTGGGGAGCAGATCGGGCAGCCAGAGGGCTGCATGGGGGGCAGATGGGGGAGAGGGATGCAGCGCATGGGGGGACTGGGATGGGGGACCCTGGCCCAAGGCAGAGGAGGAGGGGCCCCATCCCAATGCAGGAGACAGAGGAGGGGGCCCAGCATTGGTGAGGGAGCGGGGGCAGCCCCAATGCAGGAGGCGGATGAGGAGAGCTCAATGCCTGGGGGTGGAATGGGGGGACTGGGACCCAGTGGGGAGGGACCCATCCCAACGCAGTAGACAGGGGGGCTGAGATGGGGGCCTGGTAGGGCAGGCGGGGGGGAGGGCAGGCGGCGCATGGCAGGGGCCCGGCATGTCATGTGTGGGGGGGGGGAAGGTGGCACATGGGGGACCCTACCGGATCTCGAAGTCGATGTTGGCCTCGTAGGCCGAGTAGCCCAGCACGCCCAGCCCCTCGCAGCGCAGCCCCTGCTCCAGCAGCCGCTTGGCGGGCGCCACCAGCCGCGGCAGCGCCAGGGTCACCTTCAGGAAGGGCAGGCGGCGCTGCCCGTGGTACCCATACATGCCTGGGGGCGGGGGAGGAGAAGAGACATCACATGGGCACCGCCGCCCCAACACACTCCCACATCCCTCACCCCTCCCTGCTCCACACCCCCAGGGGTCAGGTCAGATGGGCACCAGCCCCCCAAGCCCAGGGACCCCTCATGCCAGCCATGACTGGGGGGGGGGAGCTCCCAAGCCTGCCCCCCATCCCAGACCTCCCACACACGCACTCACTCTCCTTGCTGCACATCTCCACGGCCAGCACGGCCCGGCTCAGCCCCTCCCGGTTGGAGCGCAGGTCCCGCAGCACGGCCCCGTTCAGCTCCCGCTGGAAGTCACTCAGGTGCTGGGGCTGGAAGCCTGGGGGCAGAGATGGGGCAGGGGGTCAGGGGGGCTCGGCCAGCTGCCCACTCCCCTCCCCACACCAGGAGGCACTCACCGGCCGGGGCGGGCACGTAGAAGTAGGGGGCGAAGCCGTGGATGTGGCAACAGACGCTGTTCCCAGCGGCGGTGACGCCGAACATCCGGAGAATGGGCACCGGGCCCTGGGTGGCGCCGGGCATGCCTGGCACAGGGACGCCTGGGGGAGAGACAGGGTCAGAGACGGAGCCCCCCAACCGCCCACCCCCAGCACAGGCACCAGGCTCCCAATCAGGGAATAGCCCAGCAGCCCCAGAGAGCTCCCCCCAGCTCCTGGGCTCGCCAGCTGGGAGGTCACAGGGAATTCTAGGCTGTTCCCCACCCCACAGGGTGGCAGCAGGGACAGACAGGCCCATGGTGCCCCCCGCAAGCATCTGCACCCCAGAATCCCCTGGGTTCCCAGTGGGGCAGAAATTGACCCACGACACCGATTAACCAGCCCAGCCAGACTGGAGCCGGGGGGCCCTCTCCTGGCCCTGCGGGGTCGTAATCCCCACTCCAGGGAGAAGGGACAGCCAGGGCCGAGCCAGCAAAAGAACCCAGGAGTCCTGGCTGCAGGGCCCCCTTCCCCAGCCACTCTAACCCACTGGACCTGCTTCCCCTCCCAGAGCTGGGGACAGAACCCAGGCATCCTGCCTCCCTTCTCCCCCACCCTCTGCTTCTACCCATCAGGCCCCGTCCCCTCCCCGAGGTGAGGAGAGAACCCAGGAGTTCTGGCTCCCAGCCCCCCTGCTCTAGCCCACTAGTGCCCCCCAGCTCACTAGGGGGGCGGGGGCTGTGGCTCACCCACGTAGTAGTCCAGCTCCACCTGCTGGAAGCAGAGCGCGTCCTGGGTAGGGTTTATCCTGGGGGGCAGGGGCCTCTGCCACTTGGGGTTCCCCACGGAGGAGATCAGGCTCCCTGAGGGGAAAGGAAACAGGCATCAGATGGGTCTAAGCTGTCCCCGAAGCCAAGCCATCTGCTGCCTGCAGCACCCCCCTTCCCGCCTCCCCTGGCACCCCACTTCCCGCCCCTCTCCCCGCAGCACCCCTGCTCCATGCAGCACAGCACCCCTGCTCCTCTTGGTGCCTCCCGCCAAGCCCCCCACCCCACTGCACCCCCTATCCTGGTCCCCACAGCACCCCCGCCGATCCCCCTCTCCCCACAGCACAGCCCCCCCCACGAGCCCCCCCCACAGCACGGCACCCCCTACTGAGGCTCCCCAGCATTGCACTGGGGTCAGTTCCGCGTCTCACCCAGGGGCACCGTGTCAGGGGCCGGCTGCGACTCCTTCATCTCCAGCGCCATCTCGGCCTCCACCTCGTCCAGCAGGGCCAGCTCCTCCTCGAAGTGCGAGGGGCCGTCGACCTCCCAGTCGCCCCCCTTGGGCCGCTTCCGTGGGGCCGGAGCGGGGTCCCCCCCACCAGCCCCCACCACGGGCGCTTTCCGCTTGGACTCCATCCTGGCTCTGGGGGGCAGGGAGATGGGGTGAGCAGAGACCCCCCCAGGGTGCACCCCACACTGCCAGCCTGAGCCACCCCTCACCCAGTCCCCTGCCCCACCCCATACCCAGTCGCTCCCCTCGGCCAGCCAACCCCCCACTGCCCCACACCCAGCCTTGCCCCCACCACCGTCAGTCCAGCCCCCCGCTTTATATCCCACCCACCAAACTACATCCCCCAACCAGTAACTCCCCCTACCACCAATCTGCCCTACTGCATATCCCCCCCAGCCATTACCCTCCCCCCCCAGACTGCCAGCCCTATTGCTAATGCTGCTCCCCATTCCATGGCTCCCCAAATCCTCCCTCTCCCTCCATGGCTCCCCACCAGCCTCCCCACACTCCCAAGGGTCCCCCATCAGCCCTCCGTAGCCCTCACCTGCTCCCCCCGCCCAATGGCTCCCCACTACCCCTCCACAGCCCCCACCTTTTCCCCACGGTCCCTCCATCCTTCCCACTCCCCCACAACCCCCAACCCCTCCCTCCCCCACACCCCTAACAGCCCCCCCGCCTCCCTCTATAGCCTCCACCTCCTCCCTCCATCCCCCATGGCCCCCACCGCCTCCCTCCACCTCCTCCCTCTTCCCCCCATGGATTCCCCCCAGCATCCCTCCACCCCCCATGGCCCCCCTCTAGCCCCCATGCCCCCCCCGCCTCCTCCCCCCCATGCCCTCCAGGGCCCCCACCGTCTCCCCCCCCATAACCCCCAACCCCTCCCCCCCCACACCAACTTCCCCACACCCCTAACAGCCCCCCCGCCTCCCTCTACAGCCTCCACCTCCTCCTCCCTCTTCCCCCCATGGATTCCCCCCAGCATCCCTCCACCCCCCATGGCCCCCCCTCTAGCCCCTATGACCCCCTGCCTCCTCCCCCCCATGCCCCCCCACTCCCCAGGACCCCCACCACCTCCTCCCCCCCATGGCCCCCACACCTCCTCCCTCTTCCCCCCATGGATTCCCCCCAGCATCCCTCTAGCCCCCATGGCCCCCCCCGCCTCCTCCCCACTCCCCAGGGCCCCCACCCCCCATAGCCCCCCGCCCCCCATGGATTCCCCCCAGCATCCCTCCACCCCCCATGACCCCCCCTCTAGCCCCCATGGCCCCCCCCGCCTCCCCAGGGCCCCCACCCCCCATAGCCCCCCGCCCCCCATGGATTCCCCCCAGCATCCCTCCACCCCCCATGGCTCCCCCTCTAGCCCCCATGCCCCCCCCCGCCTCCTCCAGGGCCCCCACCGTCTCCTCCCCCCTCCACCCCCCATGACCCCCACACCTCCTCCCTCTTCCCCCCCATGCCCTCCAGGGCCCCCACCGTCTCCTCCCCCCTCCACTCCCCAGGACCCCCCCCACCTCTTCCCCCCATGGCCCCCCCCACTCCCCATGGCCCCGCGCACCTCAGGCCCCTCAGTCAGTCCCCGACTCTCCCGCCAACACAGGCGGGGGGGCGGTGACAGTTGAGCCCCGCCCCCCCGTTCCCACGGCAACCCACCTCCCATTGGCCGCCGCCGCCTCCACGCGCCACCCCTGAGCCGGGCGCTTCCCCCGAGCGTGTGAGGGGACGCGCGGAGAGCGCAGGCGCGACAGGGCGCCAGGGGCGGGGTGTCAAGAGACATCAGAGCGCATGTGCAAAGCCTCGGCCATATTGAGAGGGGCGGAGGAGACGCCTCCTGGGAGCTGAGTCCGCATGCGCAAGAGGGCTACCGCCATCATGAAAGCGGCGCGCTGTGGGGACAACAAAGCGCCTGCGCGGAAGGGCCACCATGTTGGGTGTGGCCCACGAGCGCCATGTTGATTGCGGCAACCGAGCCCGTTGATCTCAACCGCACATGCGTCGTAGGGTCATCGCGTCCGACTGCCATGTTGAATGTGGCAGCCGCGGGCGCTCACTCTACGCAGCGTGACGGTCTGGCACCCGCTAGACGCCATTTTGAGTGTGGCAAAGATTGGTGGGGTGCCAGTTTTGGTCCATTGCGAGCGAGGACACCTCCCATCATGCACCTCGCCAGCCCCCCCTCCCCCAACAGGGGAAAATCACCAGCTCCCAGGACAGCCTAGCCCAGCCCCCCCCTCCATGGGGGATGTCACCCCAGCACCTGCCACCCCCAGGGACTCACCCCCCCACCCGGCCCCCCCATGGGGGAGTCACCCCCCACACACCCACTTTCCCTGCTCTAGGCTGGTAGCCCCACAAGGAAATGCTGATCCAGGATTTTCTCCCCCCCCCCTCATCTGCCAGGCCCCCTTCTGCCCAACTCCTGCCCCCACAACTCCCAGGCCTGCTGCCCTCCATGGGGCCGACTCGGGGGCACGAGAGGGCTATTGGGGAGAGACTAGAGGGAGCTCAGCCAGCCCCGACTGAGTTCCCCCCATGTATCCCCACCTCCACCCCGCTTCTCTCCCAGTGCTTCTCCCCCCATCTTTGGATCTCATCTGGACCGAGTCAGGAGAGAACCCAGGAGTCCTGGCTGCCAGCCCCCACCCGAGCCACAGCCAGGAGCGAACCCAGGAGTCCTGGTTGCCAGCCCCAACCCGAGCCACAGCCAGGAGCAAACCCAGGAGTCCTGGCTGCCAGCCCCCACCCGAGCCACAGCCAGGAGCAAACCCAGGAGTCCTGGTTGCCAGCCCCTACCCCTGAGCCAGAGCCAGGAGCGAACCCAGGAGTCCTGGCTCCCAACGCCCCAGCCCACTCTAACCACTAGCCCCAACTCCATTCCCAGAGTCAAGGATCCTGGAAAGTCCCCCTGCTCCATCCCAGCCAGGCTGCCCGTGCCCTGCTGGTGGGGTGGGGAGGTGGGGGAAAGCAAAGCAACGGGCATTTCTCCCCCCCACACAAACTCCACCCTCCCGGGGTTTCCAGCTCCCAGCCTAAGAGACGGGGATTCCCCTCTTCGAGGTGCCAGAGCTGGGGGGCAGGCCGAGGGCACTCCATGGGGTAAGGGAAGGTAGCATGCTAGCTGCCAGCCCCTCAGTTCCATCTGGGGTTGGAGTGGCTTGGCGCTACCCCCCCTGCCCCCAGGGACCTCTGCACCCATTTCTCCCCAAAGCCAGCACCCCTGCCCTTCCCCCCAGCTCCCCTCACAGCCAGTGCCCCGAGCTCCCCACAATGACCTCTGCACCCCCCCACAGCCAGTGCCCCCTCCCCATAATGCCCCCTGCACTCCCCAGTTCCCCTTACAACCAGCACCCCAGCCCTTCCCCCAGTGACCCTACCCCCCACAGCCAGTGCCCCCCTTTTCCCAGTGACACTGCACCCCCCGTTCCCCTCACAGCCAGCGCCCCTGCCCTGCTCTCAGTGACCCCTGCCCCCCAACTCTCCCTACAGCCAGCACCCTCCTCTCCCCCCAGAGACCCTTGCCCCCCCCGAGCTGCCCCTGCAGGGAGAGGCCAGGCCTGGAGCAGCCTGGGGCTGGGAGTCAGGGCTGCGGGGGCACGGAACCGCAGCGCCCCTGCTGGCTGGTGCCGGAAGCCAGGCTGGGCCCAGCGGGAATTCCCCAGATTTCCAGGAACCTGGAGGATTTTCCCATCAAGAGATTATTGGGAGGGGCGTGGAACTGGAGTCTGGCTCTCTGCAAACACCCACCCTGCCCAGGGCTGCCTTCCTCTGCCCCCACGATTTCTGGGGAGAGAACCTAGGAGTTCTGAGTCCCAGCCCCCCCCGCTCTTACCACTAGCCCCCACTCTCCTCCCAGAGCCAGGGAAAGAACCCAGGAGTCCTAGCTCCCAGCCCCCCTTACTGTAACTACTAGCCCCCACGCCCCTCCCAGGGAAATAACCCAGGAGTCCTGGATCCCAGCCCCCCCCCCGCTCTAACCACCAGCCTCCACTCCCCTCCCAAGGAAAGAACCCAGGGGTCCTGGCTCCCAGCCCCCCCTGCTCTTACCACTAGCCCCCACTCCCCTCCCAGAGCCAGGGAAAGAACCCAGGAGTCCTAGCTCCCAGCCCCCCTTACTGTAACTACTAGCCCCCACGCCCCTCTCAGGGAAAGAACCCAGGGGTCCTGGCTCCCAGCCCCCCCTGCTCTTACCACTAGCCCTCACTCCCCTCCCAGAGCCAGGGAAAGAACCTGGCTCCCGGCCCCCCCAGCACACACACACACACACAAACTGCTGTGCCATGATTTGCTTTATTTGGGGCACCCCCAGCCGCCCCATCCATGCAGCCCGAGTCCAGCGGGGTGGGTGCTCACAACCTGTGCACAGCAGGAAGCAGCATGGGGGGCAGGGTCCTGTCTGCTGGGGGGCCCCAGGTTGGGGGGAGGGGTCACTGCACCACCCCTGTGATGACCCCCCAATAAATACAGCTGTTGGTGTCGGCAGAGGGGGGGCCCCCAACTCCACGCTCCAGCACGGGGCTGGGGCCAACTCAGCCCTCAAGCCCTCACCCCACCACCCCCTGGCAGGCTCCCCCGGGGCAGATAAGTGGGCGCAGGGCAGAGAAAAGTGCTTCGTAGCCCTCCCCAGATCGGGGGATGGGGCTGGGCTGACCCACGGCAGCCCCCCATAGTCTCTGAGGCTGCCCGCCCACTCCCCCAGCTGGAGGGGTCCCCGGTTTGGGGGGGAATGGAGCACACAGTGCCCCCTGCACGCAGTGATGGGGATGCTCTGTCCATGGAGGCCCCTCGGGGGGGGTCTGGCTGGGAGGGGGTCCCTGCAGTCTGCGTTGGGGGGGGAAGGTCCCAGCCCCCCCTTACTCGTGCACGTCCCAGATTTCGGAGAGCAGTGGGGGCAGCTTCTTGTCCTGGAGGCGGAGGGCGAACACCTGCTCGGAGTGGACGCTGCTGAGCGTGCGCAGGGCGACCAGCTTCATTAGCATCCGCGGGAACATCAGCCGGTCCTGGGGGGACGGTCAGTGTGGGGGGGAGGTCCGCAAAGCCCCTGCCCCACAGCTCCCCCCACCGCCCCCAGCATCTGCGGGAACATCAGCCGGGCCTGGGAGGACGGTCAGTGTGGGGGGGAGGTCCGCAAAGCCCCTGCCCCACAGCTCCCCCCACCTCCCCCCACCATCTGCGGGAACATCAGACAGGCCTGGGAGGACGGTCAGTGTGTGTGGGGGGGGTCTGCAAAGCCCCTGCCCCACCGCTCCCCCCACCTCCCTCCACCGCCCCCAGCATCTGCGGGAACATCAGCCGGGCCTGGGAGGACGGTCAGTGTGTGTGGGGGGGTCTGCAAAGCCCCTGCCCCACAGCTCTCCCCACTTCCCTTCCCGCCACCCCACAGCTCCCCCCAGCACCCCCAGCATCAGCAGGAACATCAGCCGGTCCTGGGGGGACGGTCAGTGGGAGGGGGTCTGCAAAGCCCCTGCCCCACAGCTCCCCCCACCTCCCTTCCTGCCACCCCACAGCTCCCCCCACCGCCCCCAACATCCTCGGCAACATCAACCGGTCCTGGGGGGACGGTCAGTGTGTGGGGGAGGGAGGGTCCGCAAAGCCCCTGCCCCACAGCTCCCCCCACCTCCCTTCCCGCCACCCCACAGCTCCCCCCACCGCCCCAGGATCCGCAGGAACATCAGCCGGTCCTGGGGGGACGGGTCCGTGGGGGGGGGGTGTCCCAGAACACCCCCCGCCCAGGGGAGGGGAAGGAGAGCTCCATGCCCGCAGGTACCTGCGGGCGCTTGATGAGGGTGTAGGCATGCAGGGCCTCGACGTAGGGCAGCTGCAGTGCCTCCACCTGGCCGTGCTGCTGCACGTTGGGCCGGTCGGCCGAGAACATGTCGATGGCGATGAGCAAGGCGAACTCGGCGTCGTCCAGCTGCAGCCGTCGCATGGCCCGTGAGAACTCGAAGATGGGGTTGATAAATTCCACCTGCAGCCCTGGGGGGAAGACACACGGAGCTGGGGGCGGGTCAGACCCTACACCCTGGGAGCCCCCACGACCTCCCGGAACCCGCAGTGCATCTGGGGAGGTTCCTGCACCCCCGCAGCCCCCAGAGAACCCCCAGCCCCCCCTCGCACCTGCACGGTGGAAGTCGTCCTTGCTGTAGGTGAAGTCTTTCAGGAAGGTGATGCTCTCCGTCTCATGGTTGTAGCGCCGAGCCGTCTCCAACAGCATGATCTGGGGGAGGCAGGGGCAGGTGTGAGACCCTCCCCGACATGGCAGAGCCCCCAACGCACCCATCTCCCCCCCTACACACCACCACAGAGAGGGAGATGTGACCACCCTCCCCAGGACCTGGAGGCTTTAAGCATGATCTGCCCCCCGGTCCCCTACACACGAGCGTAACCATCTTTGCACAGAGTTCATCTCGTGAGGCATTATTTGCACACGCCCAACGGTGCCGGTCATTACTGTCCCAGGGTGGCCGCGATGAAGTGGGACTGTTCTTAATGGTTCCTCTGAATAGTGTAGGGGTGCCTCAGTTTCCCCTATGCATTTCTTAAGTCTCTAGGGCCTTGTCTACACCACAAAGTTGCAGCGCTGGTGAGGGAGTTATAGCGCTGCAACTTAGGAGGTGTACACATCGGCAGGGCATCACCAGCACTGCAACTCCCTGTTTGCAGCGCTGGCCGTACTCCCGTTGAAACTCGGGTGTAGAGGATCCAGCGCTGGTCATCAGGTGTAAACACTCACCAGCGTTTTTCTTGACCTCCGTGGAATAAACAGGTATCCCAGCATACCAGAGGAAGCCTCTCTGGTAATCAAGCAGGTCTCCTTCCCCGCGGTTTGCTCTTGCGTTCCCCTAACCCCCGTGCAAGCAGATCTCCTTCCCCGCGGTTTGCAGGGGGGTTCGGGGAACGCGAGAGCAAACCGCGGGGAAGCAGACCTCCTGGCCCGGCAAAGGGACAAAGCAGAGGAGGAGGTGCTGGAGGATGAGTCAGTTTGGGGCTGGCTGGGGAGGAGCAGTGAAGTGCAGACGTGGGGGTCTGGCTCACTGACCCCCAGAATGGACCCAGCCGAGGGGTCCTGTTCTCTGTACCTACAAGATCTGTGTAGACCGTGTTCCTGTCATCAAATAAACCTGTTTTACTGGCTCGCTGAGAGCCATGTCTGACTGCGAAGTTGGGGGGGCAGGGCCCTCTGGCTCCCCCAGGCCCCACCTGGCGCACTCGCTGCGGGAGGCACACAGGGGGACGGGGATGCTGGATGCTCCGGGGTCAGACCCAGGAAGGTGGAAGCCATGTGAGGTTGTGGCCCTGAAGACAGTCTGTTCACAGAGAGCAGACATCACCAAATTCCTGCCCGGCTTCGTAGGGAGCAGTTCCAGAGCATCGCCTGGGGACTCCATGACAGGTTCCCCCGAGCGGGGTTATTCACTCCCATCCCGCACAGAGCGGGGGCGCAAACCGGCCGTACTCAAACCGAGGGACACGAGCACTGCTTAGACACAGCAGGCAGGGCGCCAAAGGGCGCTCAGGGAGGGGAGGAAAAAGCAGCAGGGAACATCCTTCCACCATCTCCTGCATCGCCACTGGAAATGGTTTTCACGAGGGAGATGGACACTCTAAAAACAGGGGGACAAGCCTCCCCTCTTCCTGCCCATCGAGTTCACAGTCCCTGGAGCAATAAGCAGCCGGCGAACTAGAGAAGGGACCCTGGCCTGAGAAGCGCGATCTGGAAGAGCACGGGGTGAGCATCTCTGCTTGCATTTGATCCGGCTTGTTCACTCAGGCACCAGCAACCATCTTCTCTTGGTTTCCTTGTAACCGTTCCTGACCCTTATGCCTCTGAACAGCGGGGTCCCCGTAACACTCAGGCCCGGAGCCCCTTTTACATTGCTCCGAGATCAGGCCCACTCCCGCCACCTTCAGCCTCCCAGCTCAACACATGGGCCCTCTGACCGGTCAGATGGGGCCACCTCCACCAATTCTGAGGCCCAGCCTCGTTCCCCCAGAAATGTGAGTCTTGTACAGCCCATCACCCTGCTGAGCTCAAAAGTCCACCAAAGGAAACAACGGCTGCCAAGGGCCCTCTGTTTTCAGGTTGGATTTGTTTGCATTTTCCCCGGGAACGTATCGGTGTTTCTTTCCACAACCACCGCAGCAGGTGAAAATCAGGGCAAAAAAACGATTCATTGTTCCCGGTAAATGTCGGAGTTTATTGCGGTGGACAGAAAGACGCAGGGAAAAAAGTATCCAGTGGATGAATGCTTTGAATTCCGTTCGCCAACGTGCTTTGCCGCAGATCTAAAACCGAACTCTAGACCCACTCCCACCTGGGATCTTTTTTTGTAACTTTGGGATACTTCCTTGTGTTGTGAAATGGATCCCGAGACTGATTTCCAGCTTCTTCCCGTTTTAGTGCATCAGCTCTTTACTCCGGCCTCTGCTACCAGTTTGAAGCGTGGGTGTGGTGGGCGTGCGATGCAGCGTTGCGTTCAGAGGTGCATGCACGTCAGAGCTTGCGTGCAGGCCCATTTATTGCGTGCATCTTCTAGGATAATCATAGACTCATAGAAGATTAGGGTTGGAAGAGGCTTCAGGAGGTATCTAGTCCCATGCCCTGCTCAAAGCAGGGCCAACCCCAACTAAATCATCCCAGCCAGGGCTTTGTCAAGCCGGGCCTTAAACACCTCTAAGGATGGAGATTCCACCACCTCCCCACGTAACCCATTCCAGTGTTTCAGCACCCTCCTAGTGAAATAGTGTTTCCTGATATCCAGCCTGGACCTCGCCCACTGCAGCCTGAGACCATTGCTCCTTGTTCTGTCATCTGCCCCCACTGAGAACAGCCGAGCTCCAGCCTCTTTGGAAACCCCATTCTGGTAGTTGAAGGCTGCTATCAAATCCCCCCCCCCCCACTCTTCTCTTCTGAAACTATATAACCCCAGTTACCTCAGCCTCTCCTCCTAAGTCACGTGATCCAGCCCCCTGATCATTTTCGTTACCCTCCGCTGGACTCTCTCCAATTTGTCCACATCCCTTTTGTAGTGGGGGGCCCACAACTGGACGTGATATTCCAGGTGTGGCCTCACCAGCGCCTTATTTCAACAGGCAGC
This sequence comes from Gopherus evgoodei, assembly GCF_007399415.2. NCBI lineage: Eukaryota > Metazoa > Chordata > Testudines > Testudinidae > Gopherus > Gopherus evgoodei. Next base: position 5,584,841 of record NW_022060027.1, on the reverse strand, counting down.
TTCGCATCTCCACACAGCTTAACCTGTTACCATAACACATCGATCTCGTGCAATGCCCTGCGTTTTCCTAATAAAACAAGTTCTTTCTGATATATATTGAATGATAAAAAAAAGTTGGGTGAAAATTGGGGGAGGGGAAGGAGGAATACTTTTTGTAAAACCTGGGAATTTTTCGATACAAATCGGTTTGAACTGAAAGTGAAGGGGCAGATGTATGCACCAGCCTCGTTATCCCCAAACGGAGTTTTCCCGCACACTCCCGTCCGAACCGGCTGGTTCAGACAAAACATGAGGTACGTCTGGTAATTACAGAAAACCCGATTTGGATGCGCGAGCTCCTGCCTAACTCCACAAGCGACGTGGCCTTAACAGCAAAAGTTCTGTGTCCCCAGACGCTGCTGTCAATGTCACAGGCTCGGTTTCCTTCCAGCCTGTGACCGCTCCCACTGCGGTCAGTTCTTTGGAGAGTCACCGATGTCATGAGCCGAGAGAGAGTCGCAGGAGCGGGGTGAGTGGAGGTCAGTGTCTCCCTCTCCCTTCTTTGAGGGTTACCCCCGCTGGGGCGCAGGCGACAAGCCGTCTCTTGTGGACGGGCCGTTTGATACGCTCCTGTGATGCAACGTACATCTCTTAGGCCGTGGCTATGCTAGCACCAATGTTGGCAAAACTTGTAAGTGTCGACACCTTCCTTCCTGCCAACTGAACAACCGTCTCGCTAGGTGATTGTCCGAAGGACGATAAGGCCATCGCGGAGAAACTAAATGAATTATTTGCATCGGTCTTCACGGCGGAGGATGGGAGGGAGATTCCCACACTTGAGCCGTTCTTTTTAGGTGACAGATCTGAGGAACTGTCCCAGATTGAGGTGTCAGTAGAGGAGGTTTTGGGAAAAAAAAAACATAAACTAAACAATAAAAAATCACCGGGACCAGATGGGATTCACCCAAGAGTTCAGAAGGAACTCAAATGTGAAATTGCAGAACGACTAACTGTAGTTTGTAACCTATCACTTAAACCTGCTTCTGTATCAGGTGACTGGAGGGTATCTAATGTGATGCCAATTTTTAAAAAGGGCTCCAGAGGTGATCCTGGCAATTATAGGCCAGTAAGTCTGACTTCAGTACCAGACAAACCGGTTGAAACAAAATTGCCAGACACATCAATGAATATGATTTGTTGGGGAAGCATCAGCGTGGCTTTTGTAAAGGAAAATCACACCTCACTAATCTACTAGAATTCTTTGAGGGGGGTCAACAAGCATGTGGACAACAGGGATCCTGTGAATATAATGTACTTAGATTTTCAGAAAGCCTTTGACAAGGTCCCTCACCAAAGGCTCTTAAGCAAAGTGAGTTGTCATGGGATAAGAGGGAAGGTTCTCTCATGGATTGGTAACTGGTTCAAAGACAGGAAACAAAGGGTAGGTATAAATGATCAGTTTTCAGAATGGAGAGAGGTAAATAGTGGGTTCCCCCAGGGGTCTGTTCTGAGCCCAGTCCTATTCAACATATTCTGGAAAAAGGGGTGAACCTTGAGGTAGCAAAATTTGCAGATGATACAAAACTACTCAAGATAGTTAAGTCCCAGACAGACTGTGAAGAGCGACAAAGGGATCTCTCAAAACTGGGCGACTGGGCAACAAAATGGCAGATGAAATTCAACGTTGTTAAATGCAAAGTGATGCACGTCGGAGAACATAATCACTAAACGTATAAAATGATGGGGTCTAAATTAGCTGTTACCCCTCAAGAAAGAGATCTGGGCGTCATTGTGGAGAGTTCTCCGAAAACAGCGGCATCAAAAAACCAAAGAGAATGGTGGGAGTCATTAGGAAAGGAATAGGTAATCAGACAGAAAATATTATGTTGCCTCTATATAAATCCGTGGTCCGCCCACACCTCGAATACTGTGAGCAGGTGTGATTGCCCCATCTCCAAAAAGCCATATTGAAATTGGAAAAGGTTCAGAAAAGGGCAACAAAAATGATTGGGGGATGGAACGGCTTCTGCATGAGGAGAGATTAATCAGACGGGGACTTTTCAGCTTGGAAAAGAGACGACTAAGGAGAGATATCCTTGAGGTCTATAAAATCATGGCTGGTGCGGAGAAAGTAAATCAGGACGTGTTATTTACTCCTTCTCATAAGACAAGAACTAGAGGTCACCAAATGAAATGAACAGGCAGCAGGTTTAACACAAACAAAAGAAAGTATTTCTTCACACAACGCACAGTCAACCCGTGGAACTGCTTGCCAGAGGATGTTGTGAAGGTCAAGACCATAATAAGGTTCAAAAAAGGACTAGATACATTAATGAAGGACAGGTCCATCAATGGCTATTAGCCAGGCTGGGCATGGATGGTGTCCCCAGCCTCTGTTTGCCAAAAGCTGGGAATGGACGACAGGGGTTGGATCACTTGATGATTCTCTGTGCTGTTCATTCCCTCTGGAGCACCCAGCACTGGCCACTGTCGGCAGACAGGATACTGGGCTAGATGGACCTTTGGTCTGACCCAGTTTGGCTGTTCTTATGTTCTTAATTGATTACGCTGATACCTGACTGGGGGCACCAGTGCGTCTTTGTCTCTGAAGAACTGCTTTGAGCCCACTTTTCTAACCTTGGAACATGTTACAGGAATGTTATACAGTGGACACTTATAGCTTCACATACAATGTCGATACACATATTTTACCATGACACTAATGTTCAGCAGATTATGAGAGTTTTTTAAAAAATGATACCTAACGAGACAAAGTTTGTACAAAATTTATCATAGGCTTGTAAAAGTGGGGACCATAATAGTAGAGACATCATGGCCTCATGACGCAGACTCACTTAAAATCTCTCAGTCCTTAACTAACGTGTTTTACTGTTTTACCTAATCCAGTGGGTTTGAACTGAAGTGTTGGGGAAACTCCATTTGGGGTGGTAAGTTACGTGTGTATTTTTTCTGATAAAGCAATAATGGACTTTACATAAAGTGTATGGTCCAGGGGAGGGCTGGCCAGTACAGGACGCACATTTTGGGGGGGGTGGGGGGGGAATCTAGTGTAACCAAGGCTGGTAGGAGGAAAGTTATGGCTTGCTGCAGTGCACGCAGACAGAGATGGGAAGCGACCTACATGCTGCCCCCCTCCCTGCCCACCCCTGCCCCACCCCATTCACCTCAATGGTACAGGCCTTGAGCAGCGCGATCTGGTCCTCCCTCGTGAGCTGCAAGAAGCCGGGCACCTGCTTGGCGAAGTCGACGATCTCCTGCACCGAGATGATAGCCAGCTCGGTGAAGTGGGCGAAGCGCTGCTGTCGGGCCTCCCGGCTGTTGGGGTCGGTGCCCAGGGGCCACGGCTGGGGGAGGACGAGGAGGACGGGGGGCAGTGAGACACACAGCATCCCAAACGGCACCCAGTCCTGGATACCAGGGACACCCCCGACCCTGCCCCGCGTTGGGAGCACCACAGGGCCTCCCAGACATGGAGGCGGGGGGCTGATGCCCCAGTGATGCTCAGATCTGGGGGAGAAGCCAGGCACAGCACCCTCCTCATGATGCCCAGATGGGGTGCTTGGGGGACACCCTGTAACAAAGTGGGAATTCTTGGTAATATTTTTACGCCACCCCTGCATGCCTCAGTTTCCCTCCATGCTTTGCAAGACGAAAGGTTAACGGCGCTTGTGGGGCTGAGTGGGAGACACGGCAGGTGTGGGGGGTGGAGGCTGGTAGCGAGCTGGGGAGCCCCCCCCGGCCCCGGCGTGGCCCCTCACCGTGACTTTGGGCTGGTCACTGAAGGAGCGCTTGTTACACTGCTGCTGGGCTGCCACCAGCTGCTGGATCATGAGCTCCTGCTGGGGGCTGAGCCGAGCCGGCTCGGCGAGGGGCGTGGGGGGCAGGGGGGGCACCCGGGGCAGCGGCACCTCCCCCCCCGCCCCCTTCTGCTGCTGCCGCCGCCCCTTCTTCTTCCGCAGCTGCTCCTCCGACAGCACGCCTGGAAATGGGGGGAGCAGGGTTGGGGGGGCCCAAAACCTCCCCAGAGCCCCCATCACCCTCCCCAGTGCTCCCTGCCCCCCTACACCTTCCTGGTGCCCTCCACTCATCCCCCAAAGCCCCCCACACCCTCCTCGGTGCCCCCCAATCTCTCCCCAAAGCCCCCCAGTGCCCCCTACCCCACCCTCCCCCGTGCCCCCCAATCTCTCCCCAAAGCCCCCCAGTGCCCCCTGCCCCCCAGACCCTCCCTGGTGCACCCCAATCTCCCCCGCAAGCCTATCCTACCCTTCCTGGTGCCCCCTAACCCCCCACCTTCCCTGGTGCCCCCCAATCTCTCCCCAAAGCCCCCCAGTGCCCCCTACCCCACCCTCCCATGCCCCCCAATCTCTCCCCAAAGTCTCCCCGGTGCCCCCTGCCCCCCCAGACCCTCCCTGGTGCCCCCAATCTCCCCCCCAAGCCTCTCCTACCCTTCCTGGTGCCCCCTAACCCCCCACCTTCCCTGGTGCCCCCCAATCTCTGCCCAAAGCCCCCCGGTGCCCCCCAGGCAGGACTCACACTGCTCGCGCATGCCGGCCTGGTGGCACTTGCGCAGACGGCAGAGCTGGCACTTTCGGCGCATGTACATGTCCATGTGGCAGTGCCCGGCGCCCCGGCACACATACTGCGCCCCCTTCATGACGCTGCGCCGAAAGAACCCCTTGCAGCCCTCGCAGCTCAGCACGTTGTAGTGGAAGCCCGAGGCCTTGTCCCCGCAGACGCTGCACAGCTCCGTGCCCAGCATCTTCGGCGCCGGCCCCTTCTTCCGCCGCCGCTCCGGCTCCTCCGCTGGGGGCGAGGGGGGGTGAGAGCCGCCGGACCCCCCCGGTGCTGCCCACCCAGCCCCACACCTAGCAACCCCCACGGCCACCCCCGCCTGGCCCCTTCTTCTGCTGCCGCTCCAGCTCCTCCGCTGGCGGTGAGGGGGGGTGAGAGCCGCCGGACCCCCCCGGTGCCCCCTGCCCAGCCCCACACCTAGCAACCCCCACATGAAGCCCTCTGGCCACCCCCACCCAGCCCCTTCTTCTGCTGCCACTCCGGCTCCTCCGCTGGGGGCGAGGGGGGGTGAGAGCCGCCGGACCCCCCCGGTGCCCCCCGTCACAGCCCCACACTAAACCGCCCCTCCATGGAGCCCCTCGGCGCCCCACACCCCTTCATGGGGCCCAGGCCCTTCCATGCCAACCCCACTCTGTCCCCCACCCTCAGTGCCCCCCCAGCCCTCTCACCAGCACTGTGCATCGACCCCTCCCCATCAGTGCCCAGCACCTCGGTCTCTGGGGTTAGCGCTGCCTCTGGCCTCGACAGGGGCCCCTCCTCCTTCACCTGGGCCCAGGGGGCTCCAGGAGAGTTGGGGGGCGGAGGCTCCCCATCCTCTGGGGGCAGGGAGAGGGATGGGTTACTGGGGGGTTCTCGATTGGGGCATGTGTCTGCAGCTGCCCAGACACGTGGGTTCCTCTGTGGGGGCTGTGACTGGGGGGAAAAGCCCGGATGCCTGGGTCCCTCAGCACAGGAGCTGACACCGGGGAATTGGCCTGTAGCTGCCCGGATGCCTGAGTCCCTCAGCAGGGGAGGTAGGACATGGGCAGGGATGAGGCGGGGACGCCTGTAGCTGCCCGGACGCCTGGGTCCCTCAGCAGGAGAGGTGCGACATGGGCAGGGAGGAGGCGGGGACGCCTGTAGCTGCCCGGACGCCTGGGTCCCTCAGCAGGGGAGGTGCTACATGGGCAGGGATGAGGAAGGGACGCCTGTAGCTGCCCGGACGCCTGGGTCCCTCAGCAGGAGAGGTGCGACATGGGCAGGGAGGAGGCGGGGACGCCTGTAGCCGCCCGGACGCCTGGGTTCCCCAGTAGCTCCCCTATACTCCCCACGTGCCGGTCACTCACCCAGCGGCAGGTCAGAGCCCGGCGTGGCCATGTCAGGATCCGGGGGCTCCCAGCTCTGCGGGGATGGGGTGCTAGGGACAGAGACAGACAGACAGATGGGGTGTCACATTGCCCAGCCACGACCCCCTCCCCCGGGGCACTGAGGCCACCAGGCGACTGGGGAACCTCCCCCCAAACCCCTGTCTCACCATGTTCCCCCGTAGGGAGGGGGCTCAGCCGGCCGGGGCTCAGATGCTGCTGGCTGCCTCCTGGACACGGGGACCAGCCGGCGGGGGGGGAGGGGGTGGCAGTGACCAGCTAGGGGGCTTTGAGAGAGGGGCTGGAGGGGGTCAGAAGGGAGGGGCTGGGCAATCGGGGGCAGGAAGCTCTGAGAGGGGGATGGGAGGGTTATAAGGGGGGGCTGTACAGCTGGGGGGCAGGGGTAGGGGCACAGGCGTGGGGGGCAGGGAGGGATTGGGGGTGGAGGCTGGGGGGCTCAGAAGGGATCGGGGGTGCAGAGGCAGGGGGGTGGAGAGGGATGGGGGGGCCGAGGCCGGGGGGGCGGAGGCGGATTGGGGGGGTCGAGGTGGGGGGAGCGGAGGCCGGGGTGACAGGGATGGATCGGGGGGGGCAGAGTCCGGTGGGGGCAGGGAGGGATCGAGGGGCAGAGGCCCGGAGGAGGATCGGGGGGGCAGGGATGGATCTGGGGGGCCGAGGCCAAGGGAACGGAGAGGGATCGGGGGGGGCCGAGATGGATCGGGGGGGCAGAGGCCGGCGGGAGCGGAGAGGGATCTGGGGGGGCCGAGGCCGGGGGGAGCGGAGAGGGATCGGGGGGGGCCGAGGCGGGGGTCAGGGATGGATGGGGGGGCAGAGGCCGGCGGGAGCGGAGAGGGATCTGGGGGGGCCGAGGCCGGGGGGAGCGGAGAGGGATCGGGGGGGGCCGAGGCAGGGGGGGCAGGGATGGATCTGGGGGGGCCGAGGCCGGCGGGGGCGGAGAGGGATCTGGGGGGGCCGAGGCCGGGGGGGGCGGAGGCGGGGGGGGCAGAGAGGGATCGGGGGGGCAGAGGCCGGGGGGGGCGGAGAGGGATCGGGGGGGCCGAGGCCGGGGGGGTGCAGGGGTGGATGGGGGGGCCGAGGTCGGGGTCCCCCTGTAGCTCGGGTCCCTCCGGCGCTGCCGGACCTGGAAGGACAGAGACCGAGTGAGGTGACGCCCCCGACGGGCGGGGCCCCCCACTCCGCCCCCCCCGGACCTGCTCCCCTCGCTCGGGCTCCCCCTGCGCAGCCGGACCCAGACGCTTCCGGGAACCCCCGTCCCACGTCACTTCCTGCCCTGCAGCCCCGCCCCCTATCGGGGGGGGGGGACGCTCTGTAATATCTGTATGGAGCCTGCGTGTGCCTCAGTTTCCCTCTGCACTTCGAGTTGACCCCTCCCCGGGGGGGGTTGAGGGAGGGGGACGATGGGGCGGGAAAGAATTGGCTGAACCGACCCAAATCAACAGGGGGTCCAGGGAGCCACTGGGGGCCCCCGAGCGTGAACAATGGGCCCCGGGGAACTGGGCCTGGGAGGGGCCTGCTCAGAGCCTGGGACAGGGAGCCCAGCCCCCCCCAGTAATCATAGAACAAACCGCAGGGTTGGAAGGGACCTCAGGGGGCATCTAGTCCACCCCCCTGCTCAAGGCAGGACCAATCCCCAGACAGATTTTTGCCCCAGATCCCTAAGTGGCCCCCTCAAGGATTGAACTCACAACTCGGGGGTTAGCAGGCCAATGCTCAAACCACTGAGCTACCCCCAATGAAATCCTTCCCTGACCGGGAACTGAACCCAGGGCTGCCATGGTGAGAGCAGCAACTAACCACAAAACTGCCAGGGAGGAGCTGGTCCTGAGCCACCTCCTGCCTCCCGCAATGTGTCCCCCCCACCCTGGTGCTGGCCCCAGAGCAGAGGGGCAGGGTTTGCGTGAGATTCTCCCCTCCCCCAGGCTTTTTACTTCCATGAGCCAGGCTCTGCCCAACCTGGGGTCCATATTGCAGCTGCTTGGCTTGACAGGGATGGGCACCTGCTGCCCAGACAATGGGTGGCAGTAAGTTCCCCACCCCCCAGCTGCTCTTCACAGCCAAGGCTTTGCCCCCAGCTGGACCCCGCCCCCCGCAATCCACCCACACTCAAACATGGGGGGCCCTCTTCTCCACCCGTGAGTGCTGACAAACAGCACCATCCCACTGCTACCACCATTCAGTCACCTGCTGGATGGGTGGAAGGAAACCCCAGCACCCGTGTCCCCCAGCACACACTAGGGCAGGGGTTCTCAAACTGGGGTTGTGAAGTTATTATGTGAGGGGTCACGAGCTGTCAGCCTCCACCCCCAAACCCACTTTGCCTCCAGCATTTATAATGGTATGAAATATATTTTTAAAAGTGTTTTAATTTATAAGGGCGGGTGGGGGGTCACACTCAGATGCTTCCTATGTGAAAGGGGTCACCAGTACTGACTCACTGCACTAGGGGCACAGCTAGCACCAGCCACCCCCACCCTGGGTGCAACACCCTCCCCACCCACCCATGGCATGAAGGGTGGGTTGGATCACTCAGAGCCTGAGTAACTAGTTCACCCAGGGTGGGGCCCAGCTCCAGCCCCCTTCACATCAAGCCAGCCCTGGGGGCCTACATTGCCCACCCCCGCTTTTCTAGGCCCAGAGGTTAAGGCAGAAGGGCTCAGACACCCCAGAGAGCAGAGATCCTTGCCAACCCACCAGGTAGTGGGGGGGAAGAAGAGTTGCTGGACCCTGGATCTGTCAGCCCAGGCTGGGGCAAACCCCTCATCCTCCACCTTAGCTAGACCCAGGCAATCTGCCCTGTCCTACATCCCCGACAGGAACCAGGCTGCCAGCAGCCCCCCTTTTAGTGCACCCATCCCCAAGGACCCCACCCACATAGGTCTGTGACCTCACATTAGGCCTTCAGCACCACTGCCCCTTGTCTCCCTGCTGAGAATCCAGCCCAAGGGGGAATTTACAGACCCCCCCACCCCAGCCTTGGGGCAACATGGGGAACCCCCTCTTCCCCCACAGCCAGCTAAGCAGATTCTCCATGGGCATGGTCAGCTCCAGCTCCCCTCTGTCTGACCCAATCACACCCCCGCTCTTCTTCCCAGGCAGGGAGTCAGCCCAGTGAGGGGCAGGCTGGGACGTTCCCCCACCTCCAGGGCAAGGGTGAACAGAGCAGCACAGTACCTGCTCCCCACCGTACCAAGGCCAAGCAGCCACTGAGCAAGGTGCCAGCCCGAGATCACTTCCTCCCAGCTGATGTGAGAGGGGACCCAGGACACCCCCCCCCCAACATGAGCCTCATGCTTCCCCCCCCCCCCGCCCTTCCCCCCCAGACCACAAGCAACTCAGCCCAGGGCTCCATTCAGACTAACATGACTTTATTGGCAGGACAGGGGCAACAGCTGCAGGTGCATCAGCAAGAAGAGTACGTGAACCCCACACCCCCGATCAGCAGGGCTCAAGGCCAGGGGCAGGGGCAGCTGGGAAAAGAACCCAGGAATCCTGGCTCCTCAGCACATGTGGGGTCTTGGCACCTGGAAGAGAAACATGGGCTGCATTAGCCTCTGTACAGCTCCCTGCACCCCAATCCATCACTGCCCCCCCCCCCCCAATCCCAGACACAGCCCCCTCAGTCCCCCAGGGTGTCAAGTCCCTGGGAGGCACTGATTTCGTCACAGGAGTTCAGAGCCCAGTGCTGACATCATTGGGGACCCCCAGCCTGTCCACTCATTTTCCTTCCAGCCCCTAACCTGCCTCAAGCCCCCGGCCCCACATTCTCCCCCACCCCCTATCACATACCCCAGGACCCCCATTCAACCCCACCCCCAGCCCCACGTGCTCCCAATATCCCTCCCCTATACAGCACAGCATTTGGGGGGGTGGGACCTAGGCTGCTTCCCCCCCACCCCCAATACTCACCAGTCATGGGGGCTGCAGGGAGGTCCTTGCAGAAGTGTGGGGCAGGTCATAGTCTTGGCGAATTTTTACCCCTCCCAACCCTAGCACCACCTCACAGTCACTGCACAGCACCTGGTGGAAGAGCAGACCCACAGTCAGCAATACACCCCAGCTCAGAGCCCCCAGAACAGGGTCATGCTGGAAGGGGGGGTGCACTGCCCCCCAGCACCCCCTCAGGGTGTCAAGTCCCCAGGAGGCACTGATTTCGTCACAGGAGTTCAGAGCCCAGTGCTGACATCATTGGGGACCCCCAGCCTGTCCACTCATTTTCCTTCCAGCCCCTAACCTGCCTCAAGCCCCAGCCCCACATTCTCCCCCACCCCCTATCACATACCCCAGGACCCCCATTCAACCCCACCCCCAGCCCCACGTGCTCCCAATATCCCTCCCCTATACAGCACAGCATTTGGGGGGGTGGGACCTAGGCTGCTTCCCCCCACCCCCAATACTCACCAGTCATGGGGGCTGCAGGGAGGTCCTTGCAGAAGTGTGGGGCAGGTCATAGTCTTGGCGAATTTTTACCCCTCCCAACCCTAGCACCACCTCACAGTCACTGCACAGCACCTGGTGGAAGAGCAGACCCACAGTCAGCAATACACCCCAGCTCAGAGCCCCCAGAACAGGGTCATGCTGGAAGGGGGGGTGCACTGCCCCCCAGCACCCCCTCAGGGTGTCAAGTCCCCAGGAGGCACTGATTTCGTCACAGGAGTTCAGAGCCCAGTGCTGACATCATTGGGGACCCCCCTCCCCCAGCCTGTGGTTCCCCAGTATTCGAGTTCTATGGGGGCACAGGGCAGCAGCAGCCCAATACCTACCAGCCAGGGGGCTCACTGCACCCCAGTGCCCACCGATCTCTGCAGGGCAGTATCACAGCTCCATTCCTCCAGCCTCCCCCAGGTCAGATCACGGTGGGGATCTCCCCAGGGACAGCAGCCCCGCCTGGGCACCCCACCACTTGTCCATGGCGGGGTCACTGCTGAGCAGCTAGAGAAGAGAGGAGCATTAGCAAGTCATACCCCTCCCCAGCCTTGCTCCCCCTTCTCAAGTCCAGCCCCCTCAGTCCCCCAGGGTGTCAAGTCCCCAGGAGGCACCGATGTCCTCACAGGAATTCGGAGCCCAGTGCTGACATCATCGGGTGCCCAGCACCCCAGTACAAACCCAGCCCCCTCCACCCCCTAACCTCCCCAGCTCTCCCTGATACCACCATTTCCGTCCCCCCAGGCCTCTCTGCTCATTCCCCCATCTCCAGGTCACCCCATTTCTCCTATCACCCCCTGACCCCAGGGCTCCCCCCATTAACTAGCCCTCCCCTGGCCACAGCCCCCAACTCCCTCCCAGATCCCCCCCCATTCTCTTCATCTATCCCTCCCTAGCGCCCCCCAATCCCTCCCTCCCCAGGCCACCCGCCAGCTCCCCGGCCACACTGCTCCGCACCGCTCACCAGCCCGCACGTGGCCCCAACCAGCCCCGCTCTGCTCCACGTGGCGCGGTCCGTGCTGGGGCCTCGGTATTTATAGCTCCCGTGAGGACCCCGGGCCGGGGCTGCCCGCTGTCCGCCTGATGGAAAAGGCCAGGACCTCGTCTCTCCTCTCTCGGCACGGGCGGGGGGCTGTGGGGAGGGAGAGGAGGAGAGCCCTAGAGGGAAGGGGCGGGAGGGGAGGCGGGTATCTCTGTGCGAGAGCGGGACAGGCACATGGCGGGGCAGCCCTCCGGGGGCGGGGCCCAGGACTAGGGTGAGGGGAGGGCTCGGGAGTGGGGAGGGGGACTAGGAATGGAGAGGGGGCGGGGCCTAGGAATGGGGTGGGGTTGCAGAAGGGGCGGGACCTAAGAGGGGTCTAGGGAGGGGTGGGGCCTGGGAGTGGGGAGGAGCCTAAAGTGGGGGAGGAGTCTGAGAAGGGGTGGGGGAGAGGCCGTGGTGGGTGAGAGTGGGGGAAGCAGGAACCCCAGAATGGAGACACGTCCCTGTCCCCCCCGCTACATCCCATCCCCTAGGAACCCCTAGAACTGAGACACGTCCCTGTCCCCCATCCCCCGCTATATCCCATCCCCTAGGGACCCCCAGAACTGAGACACGTCCCTGTCCCCCCACCCCCGCTACATCCCATCCCCTAGGAACCCCTAGAACTGAGACATGTCCCTGTCTCCCCTCCCCCGCTATTTCCCATCCTCTAGGAGCCCCTAGAACTGAGACACGTCCCTGTCCCCCCCTCCCCCGCTATATCCCATCCCCTAGGGACCCCCAGACCTGAGACATGTCCCTGTCCCCCCCCTCGCTATATCCCATCCCCCAGGAACCCCCACAACTGAGACACGTCCCTGTCCCCCCTCCCCCCGCTACATCCCATCCTCCAGGAACCCCCAGCACTGAGACACGTCCCTGTCCCATCCCTCCACTATATCCCATCCCCCAGGGACCCCCAGAACTGAGACATGTCCCTGTTTCCCCCTGCTACATCCCATCCCCCAGGAACCCCCAGAACTGTGACATGTCCCTGTCCCCCCCTCGCTATATCCCACCCCTCAGGAACCCCCTGAACTGAGACATGGGCCTGTCTCCCCCATTGTATCCCAGCAACCTCGATCCCAGCCCCTGGGCACCCCTGGCCCTGAGCATGGCCCCAGCCCCCAGGGTCCCTCTCCTTGAATTGCTACTAGCCCTGGAAACAAGACACCGGGCCCAAGAGCCAGAAATATCCCTGGCCGAGCCGGGCCTGGGCGGGGCTGGCTGCGGGGGCCGCGCAGGTTATTTTTACAGCTCTGCCTGGCACAGGATGTCCCAGCCCCACGTCTGCCCCTGGGGACGGCTGGCTCTGGGCCCTGAGCAGCCCCATGGCAGCAGTGGGGGGGGACTATGCCTCCGTCCAGGCTGTCTGGAAATAGCCCAAGGGAACAGCTGCCACAGCTGTCAGGCGCTGCACAGCCTGGCCTGCGCCCCACTCAGGGTGGGGCGGCCGGGGTATGTCAGGAGTGGTGACGTGTGTGAGAGAGCTTTGCAGTGCTGCGAGCTTCTCCGCAGCAGTGCCCCCATGCCGGGGACCCTGGCGCTGTGAGCTTCCCCTCAGCAGTGCCCTCAGACTGGTGTCCCCAGCGCTGCGAGCTTCCTCACAGCCGTGCCCTCAAGTCAGGGACTCTGGTGCTGCGAGCTTCTCCACAGCAGTGCTCTCAAGCCAGGGACCCCGGCGCTGCAAACTTCCCCACAGCAGTGCCCCGAAGCTGGGGACCCTGGTGCTGTGAGCTTCCCCCCAGCAGTGCCCTCAGGCCAGTGTCCCCAGCACTGCGAGCTTCCCCACAGCAGTGCCCTCAAGCCGGGGACCCCAGCGCTGCGAGCTTCCTCACAGCAGTGCCTCCAGGCGGGGATCTCAGCACTGCGAGTTTCCCCATAGCAGTGCCTCCAGGCGAGGACCCCAGCACTGCTAACTTCCCCACAGCAGTGTCCAGCCAGGCCCTTTGAGCTGTGCAGGGTGCTGAAGGGGTTAACGGCCCATGTGTGTCAGGAGCCCCCAGCCCCCTCCCCCTGAAATCTGACATTCCCTGCCCAGGAATCCTGGAGCCGCAGTGCAGAGAGGGAGAGACACCCAGAGAGGGGAAGGGGTGAGTGAAAGGGAGGGGAAGTGAGCTGGGAGCCCCCCACCAGCGCCGGCCCCCCCAACCATGTTGCCAGTTGACGTGTCCCAGTAGGGAGGAGTGGGGTGTGGGGAAGGACGGGGGGCATTCAGGAGCATTGGAGGGCTGGGAGAAGGGAGTGGGGGAGGAATTGAAGGGGGCTGAGAGGACGGGGTGGGGTGGAGGGGAAGGGAGTAGGGAGATGGGAATTGGGAGTGGGCAGAGGGGGGCTGAGGACAGGGCGGGGGGACTGATGGGTTGGGAGATGCGTCTGCACAGCTGCTGAGAGAGAGGAGGGTTTCCATGGGGTGGAGAGAGGCGGGGGGCAGAGAAGACAAGGGGGAATTGGGGGCACCAGGGTTGGGAGGGAGCAGCCAGGGTGGGGGAGAAACTCACCCATGGCCCTTCCCCGTTGCTGCCCCCACAGGGTGGTGGCAGATCCTCCCCCCCCCACCCCATCTTCCCTTCTGCCATTATTTTCCCTTCTTCCTGGCCCGGGTAAGTGGCTGGAAAATCCAGGCGCAGATGCCAGGAGCCGGGGGAGCGAGGGGGGGGAAGGGCCAGATGGGGGCTGAGGGGAGGGAAGGGGACAGGTCTGGGAAGCCTGTTCTCTGTCCCTACCCCCTCCCCTTAATTTTTTTCCAGTTTCTCACCCTGAGTCAACCCTGGTCCTGGCCGGGGACGGGGGGCAGACACCAGGGAGGGGACACGGAAGAGCAGGGGGCAGATCCCTGGGGGTCCGGAGCAGAGGCCCATGGAGAGGGGGGAGAGTTTCCAGGCAGCCCCAGTCCCGGTCCCCAAGGGCCCAGGTCTCATAGGGACGCCCAAGACACTTGCCCTGCTGCAGGGGGAGCAGCCCCTATGTGGAGCCAGCATCCCCCCCGCCCGCAAAAGAGGGCAAGGCCTATCCCACTAAGGCAGGGACTTGGGTCCCCACATCCGGGCCTGGCTGCCATGGAAGGAGACGCCACGGCGACCCCTAGCAACGCCAGCAAGGCCCTTGGCAGTGTCACTGTAGCCCTGAGCGACACCATGGCGACCCCTAGCAACGCCAGCAAGGCCCTTGGCAGTGTCACTGTAGCCCTGAGCGACACCACGGCGACCCCTAGCAACGCCAGCAAGGCCCTTGGCAGTGTCACTGTAGCCCTGAGCGACACCACGGCGACCCCTAGCAACGCCAGCAAGGCCCTTGGCGGTGTCACGGTAGCCCCGAGCGACGCCACGGCGACCCCTAGCGATGCCAGCAAGGCCCTTGGCGGTGTTAGGGTAGCCCCGAGCGACGCCATGGCGACCCCTAGCAACGCCAGCAAGGCCCTTGGCAGTGTCACTGTAGCCCCGAGCAATGCCACGGCGACCCCTAGCGACGCCAGCAAGGCCCTTGGAGGTGTTACGGTAGCCCCGAGCGATGCCACGGCGACCCCTAGCGACGCCAGCAAGGCCCTTGGAGGTGTTACGGTAGCCCCGAGCGATGCCACGGCGACCCCTAGCGATGCCAGCAAGGCCCTTGGCGGTGTTAGGGTAGCCCCGAGCGACACCACGGCGACCCCTAGCAACGCCAGCAAGGCCCTTGGCGGTGTCATGCTAGCCCCGAACGACACCATGGCGACCCCTAGCAACGCCAGCAAGGCCCTTGGCAGTGTCACTGTAGCCCTGAGCGACACCACGGCGACCCCTAGCGATGCCAGCAAGGCCCTTGGCGGTGTTAGGGTAGCCCCGAGCGACGCCACGGCGACCCCTAGCGACGCCAGCAAGGCCCTTGGCGGTGTCAGGGTAGCCCCGAGCGATGCCACGGCGACCCCTAGCGACGCCAGCAAGGCCCTTGGCAATCGGCAACCCCTAGAGACCCCAGTGCAGCCCTTGGCAATGTCACGGTAGCCCCTAGTTCCCCCGTGGTGACCCCTAGCGAGGTGGGGGAGGCTCCTGGGAAGGCAGGCGATGGTGGAAGCAGGGTGCCCCTGACCCCAGTACCGCCCTGACAACCCCCCCAGTGACAGGCGGGCAGGGGGGGCGACCCGATGCAGGAGCCGCCCCATCGGCCTGCTGGCTGGGCCTGCTCTGTGGCGCGGCTCCATCTTCCCTAACTGCTAACACATGTTGTTCCCTCCGCCGCCCGGCTCCACATCAGCGCCCGACCCCCCCACCCCGCGCTGCAGCCGGGCTCTGTTGGGCCCCAGGCAGCGCCAGCCCCACAAGGTACCGGCCAAGGGGATGCGGGTGCGTGTGGGCCTGGAGCGTGGTCTGGGGGTTTGCTGTGGGGCTGTGGCAGGGCCGTGGGGGGAGAAGGTCATTGTGGGGGTGCTTGGGAAGGGGACACTAGTCTTACTGTGGGGGGGGGCCAGGAGGGAGGTCAGGCTCTGTGGGGGGTCCCTGGATGGCTGGGGAAGGGGCCGTCCGGGTAGATCTCACCCCCCCACCCATTCCCCCCCCCTCGCAGGTTGGACCATGTCAGAGATCTACAGTGAAGTGGCCGGGGACGAGCCCCCCAGCGACAGTTTCTGGATGGTGAGCGGCTGGGGAGGCCACGGGAGGGGGGCTCGGTCCCTGCAGTGGGGTTCTGGGTGGGGCTGGCTCTGCGGCTGAGGGGTGGAGATCGGGGGTCCCAGGGTTTGGGGGGGTCAGCATAGGGGAAGCTTCCACCACCCACACACCACACCCCCCCCGGGGTCGGGGCGACATGGGAGGGGGGGTGAATTGGTGGGGGGGCTCCAGCTGGGTCTGACCCCCCCATGTCTGACCCCCCCCCAGCCGAACCGGTACCAGCGGACGGTGCGGCGGCTGGAGGAGGGGTCCCAGGTCTGCGACCAGCTGGTTGGCTGCTTCCGGGACCGGGCGCGAATCGAGGGCAGCTACGCCCGGCACATGGGGGCCTGGGTACAGAAGTGGCGCCCCCTGGTGGATGCGAGTGAGTCCCCACCCCGTGCCCCCTGCAGCCTGGCACCCCCCACCAAGGCCCCCGTGCCACCCTCCCGTAGCGCAGCACCGCTACCGAGCCCCCCAACCCACCTCCCTGCAGCAGGGCACCCCCTCCCGAGCCCCCTGCCCTGCCCCGCTCCAGCCTGGCACCCCCTACAGAACCCCCACCCTCTGCAGCAGGGCACCCCCTACCGAGCCCCCCACCCCACTCCTCTCCAGCGTGGTGCCCCCTACTGAGCCCCTCGCCCCATCCCCCTTCAGCCTGGCGCCCCCTACGGAGCCCCCCAGCCCCTGCAGCAGGGTACCCCCTCCCGAGCCCCCCACCCCCCCTCCAGCCTGGCGCCCCCTACAGAACCCTCACCCTCTGCAGCAGGGCACCCCCTTCCGAGCCCCCGCCCCACCCCCATCCAGTCTGGCGCCACTCACCCAGCCTCCAACCCACCCCCCTGCAACCCAGCACCCCACACCAAGCCCCCAACCCACCCCCCTGCAGCCTGGCGCCCGCTACAGACCCCCCACCCCCTGCAGCAGGGCACCCCCTCCCGAGCCCCCCACCCCACTCCCCTCCAGCGTGGCGCCCCCTACTGAACCCCACCCCAGCCCCTGCAGCCTGGCACCCCCTACCGAACCCCGCCCCACCCCCTGCAGCCCGGTGCCCCATCTCCACTCTCCCGCAGGCCCCCTGTATGGCTCTGTGCGCCGGGCCTGGCAGGCCTTCCTGGACACCACGGAGCGGCTGAGCCGGCTGCACCGGGACACGCAGCGGGCGCTGGTGGCGGAGGAGCTGGCCCGCCTGCGGGGCTGGCAGCGGGACAACTATCACCGCAAGCTGCTGGGTGGCTTCCGCGAGGCCCGCGAGCTGGAGAGCGGCTTCCGGCGGGCCCAGAAACCCTGGGCCCGCCGCCTGCGCAAGGTGGGTGCTGCCCGGCGGGCCCATTGGTGGCAATGCATGGGGCCAGGGGGTGGGGTGCCATGCTGCGGGGCTGCTGCCCAGCTGGCGGGGCAGGGGGCCACATGGGGGTGATGCATGGGGGCGCATTGGGGGCAGCTGCTTGGGGGGCAGGGGGTGGGGCACCATGCTGCGGGGGTGCTGCCCGGGGGACAGGGCAGGGGGTGGGGGTCCACATGGGGGGTGATGCATGAGGGAAGGAGGTGGGGCGCCATGCTGTGGGGGTGCTGCCCGGCGGGCGGGGCAGGGGGTGGGGGGCCACATGGGGGGCAATGCATGGGGGAAGGAGGTGGAGCACCTCGCTGGGGGGTGCTGCCCAGAGGGCGATGCATGGGGGTGCATTGGGAGCTGCTGCATAGGGGGCAGGGGGTGGGGTGCCACGCTGTGGGGGTGCTGCCTGGGGGGCGGGGCAGGGGGCGGGATATTCCTGGGGGACAACGGATGCGGGCGCATTGGGGGCTGCTGCATGGGGGGCAGGGGATGGGGCGCCACACTGCAGGGGTGCTGCCCGGGGGTGGGGCAGGGGGTGGGGTACTCCTGGGGGGCAGTGCAGGAGGTCACATTGGGGCACAGTGTATGGGGGGTGCATTCAGAGTGGGGGGCGCTGCACAGGGGGTACTGGGTGGAGGTGGCTGGGGAGGGCTATGGGGATCAGGGAGGGTCGTGGGGGGTCACTGGGGTCCACAGGGTGGGAGTCAGCGGGGCTGTGGAGGGTGGGGGCACAGGCCCTGGGGGTCCCAGCCCCAGTTGCAGCCCCTGGTTTCGCCCCTCCCCCAGGTGGAGAAGGCCAAAGCCTCATACCACCGGGCCTGCCGCAAGGAACACGCGGCCGCGGGGCGGGAGCAGCTGGCCCCGGGGGGGCCCCCCTGGCCCCCGACCGCCAGCGCGCCCTGCGGGAGGAACGCCAGCGCCACACGCTGGAGACACACAAGGTGAGCGCGCCCGGCTGCAGACCCCTCTCCCCGGCACCGGATCCAGCCTTGGGCAGCCTCAGGGAGGCCCCCGAACGTGGGTCGGACCCCCAGAGGTCCCGCTCTTCCACCAGGGTCAGCCCCACGGCTTCCCCCCACCAGCCACAGACTCCCTGAGAGAGCCCTGTACCCCTCGGGGGGCAGCCTGCCCCCTCCTGTGCCGCCCAGCCGGGACGCTCCTTGGGTAGCAGAGCGGGGAGTTACCCCCCTGGCCGCTCTGGTGCCCCGGAGCCTGGCCCAGCGGTGAGACCCTGGTTCCCGCTTGACATCTGGCCCAGCTGAGGTGCGCCAGCCCCCCCCCCCCATCCTTTGCTTCCTGGCTGCTCAGATCTGGCCGGCCACCCCTCCACGGCCGTTAGTTGCCAGGTAGCCAATGTCCAGGTGATTGGGTCTCCAGGGCCAGGCCCCAGACACCAGGCGCAGGTCACAGATGCATCTCTGGGCCTCTGCAGGGAGTAACCAGCCCTGCACCACCCGCAGGGCACAGTGCAACACATAGGGGAAACTGAGGCACCCGCCGTGTGCCTCCAGCTGATTGCAGAAAATTCCCACGCCTGGTTAATGAACCCCCCCCGCCCTCCTCGTTTGTCCAGACTGCTGGGCTGCCCCACCCCGCCCGCCCCGCCTGGGCACAGAGCCTCCCGTGCTGAACGGGTCCCGGGGAGCCCCGTTCTTCTCCCCCGCCCCCGGTGCTCCCCCTGACGCCCCTGCCCACCAGGAGCGGCAGCACTACGAGCAGGCCCTGGCGGAGCTGACCCGGGCCAGCCCGCGCTACATGGAGGAGATGGAGTCGGTCTTCGAGCAGGGCCAAGAGTTCGAGCAGAGACGCATCGAGTTCCTCAAGGAGGCCTTGGCGGCTCTGCAGCGCCGGCTGGACCCCACCGCCCACCCCGGGTAAGAGAGACCCCTCCCCCTGCCGGCTGGACCCCACCGCCCACCCCGGGTAAGAGAGACCCATCCCCCTGCCGGCTGGACCCCCCTGCCCACCCCCGGTAAGAGAGACCCATCCCCCTGCCGGCTGGACCCCCCTGCCCACCCCCGGTAAGAGAGACCCATCCCCCTGCCGGCTGGACCCCCCCCCCCGCCCACCCCGGGTAAGAGAGACCCCTGCCCCTGCCGGCTGAACCCCCCTGCCCACCCCCGGTAAGAGAGACCCATCCCCCTGCCGGCTGGACCCCCCTGCCCACCCCCGGTAAGAGAGACCCATCCCCCTGCCGGCGGGACCCCCCCCCCGCCCACCCCGGGTAAGAGAGACCCCTGCCCCTGCCGGCTGAACCCCCCTGCCCACCCCCGGTAAGAGAGACCCATCCCCCTGCCGGCTGGACCCCCCCCCCGCCTACCCCAGGTAAGAGAGACCCATCCCCCTGCCGGCTGGACCCCCCCCCCCCACCCCGGGTAAGAGAGACCCCTCCCCCTGCCGGCTGGACCCCCCCGCCCACCCCGGGTAAGAGAGACCCCTCCCCCTGCCGGCTGGACCCCCCTGCCCACCCCGGGTAAGAGAGACCCCTCCTCCCGCCGGCTGGACCCCCCCGCCCACCCCGGGTAAGAGAGACCCATCCCCCTGCCGGCTGGACCCCCCTGCCCCACCCCGGGTAAGAGACCCCTCCCCCACCGGCAGGAGTCCCCACCCACACCGGGTAAGAGAGACCCCTGCCCCTGCCGGCTGAACCCCCCTGCCCACCCCGGGTAAGAGAGACCCCTCCCCCTGCCGGCTGGACCCCCCCCCCCCGGGTAAGAGAGACCCCTCCCCCTGCCGGCTGGACCCCCCTGCCCACCCCGGGTAAGAGAGACCCATCCCCCTGCCGGCTGGACCCCCCCCCCGCCCACCCCCGGGTAAGAGACCCCTCCCCCACCGGCAGGAGTCCCCACCCACACCGGGTAAGAGAGACCCCTGCCCCTGCTGGCTGAACCCCCCTGCCCACCCCCGGTAAGAGAGACCCATCCCCCTGCCGGCTGGACCCCCCCCCCACCCCGGGTAAGAGACCCCTCCTCCTGCTGGTTGGACACCTCACCCATCCTGGGTAAGAGAGAGACCCCTGCCCCCACTGACTGGGTCCCACCACCCACCCCAGGTAAGAGAGACCCCTCCCCCTGCTGGCTGAACCCCACCGCCCCCCCCGGGTAAGAGAGACTCCTCCCCCACCGGCAGGACCCCCCCCCGGCTAAAGAGATCCCTCCCCCCACCAGCTGGAGCCCCCCCCGAGTAAGAGAGATTCCCCCCCCCATCAGCTGGACCCCCCCGCCCAACCCAGGTAAGAGAGATACTCCTCCCCCACTGGCTGGACCCCCCGCCCACCCCGGGCCAGGCATGGGAGTGCAGGGGAGGAGTCGGGGGGATGGAGGAGGCTGGGTTGGGGGGCTGTTGGACTCAGACAAACCCCCCCCCGTTGGGGGAGCTGATGCCTCCCTTCCCCCCTCCCGCAGGGTGCAGGCTGCGCAGACCCAGCTCCGCCAGGCCATCAGCGACATCAGCGCCCGCCAGGACCTGGACTGGTGGCGCCGCCAGCGCGGGCCCGGCATGGCCATGGCATGGCCCGAGTTCGAGGTGAGACCCCCTGTGACAGAGTCACCGGGGCGATGCCGTAGGAAGCCAGGCAGGACTCGGGGGGCCCCCTCTCTGTGAGCAGACTGGCCCCGGGCAAGACGCTCACGCGGCTTCCACCTTCCTGGGTCTGACCCCGGAGCATCCAGCATCCCCGTCCCCCCGTGTGCTTCCCGCAGCGAGTGTGTCGGGGGGTCCTGGGGGAGCCAGAGGGCCCTGCCCCCCCACTCCGCAGTCAGACGTGACTCTCAGCCGGCCGGTAACAGAACCGCCAGGATCACAGCGTAGGGCAGAGCTCGTTAGCACAGAAATCAGTGAGTCCATCTTGGGGGTCGGGGAGCCCAGAGCCAGGGCTCAGCCCCTCCCCCTGCCCCCCAAACCCACCGAGACGGACTCGCTTCCAGCTGCCTGGCCCCTGCCCCTCCTCTGGCCTTTGTCTCGCTTCCTGGGCACAGAGTCACCGGGCGCAGCCCCCTGAGGTGACGAAGGGGCGGCCATGCAGGCAGCTGGAGCAGCCCCCGCAAAAGTCACACCCCAATATCCCCGCCACCTAGACATTGGTGCAGCACCCAGGGAAACTGAGGCACACACCGCATCCATGCAAAACAGCAGGACACACAGGACACAACAAGGGAAAATCCCGACTTCATCACCCCCACCCCCACTGCAGCCCTCTGGGAGCCCAGCTCGGCAGATCCAGCTCTGGCCCATCTACATGGGACCCCCCAGAGCTCCCCCCACCCCCCAAGCAAGTATGGATCTGGCTGGGAGCCCCCCATTTCCACCCCCACAGGCATGGAGCCCAGAGTGGGAGCAACCAAGCCCCAAGGCGCCACCACCGGGGCAGGAGGAGGAGAAAGTGCCACTGCAGAGCATCCGGCTGGCCCCGGGCAGGTGAGCGGAGGGGCTGCAGGTGGGGGGGCAGGTGAGCAGGGCAGGGAGGCAAGCGAGCGAGAGAGGCAGGCCAAGGGGCAAGTGAGCAGGGTCGGGGGGACAGGTGAGCGGGGCAGGGCGCCAGGCTGGGGGGCAGGTGAGCAGGGTGGGGCAACAGGCAGGGGGGACAGGTGAGCAGGGGGAACAGGTGAGCAGGGCAGGGGGGCAGGTGAGCAGGGTGTGGGGGGGTGGGAGGCAGATGAGCAGGGTGGGGCGCCAGGCAGGGGGACAGGTGAGCAGGGACAGGTGAGCAGGGTGGGGCAGCAGGCAGGGGGACAGGTGAGCAGGGCAGGGGGGCAGGTGAGCAGGGGGGGCAGGCAGGGGGACAGGTGAGCAGGGACAGGTGAGCAGGGTGGGGTGCCAGGTGGGGGGGCAGGTGAACAGGGTGGGGGGGCAGGCGGGCGAGGGGAGCCAGGGGGACCCTGCCCCATTTGCTGCCCACAGCCCCCTTGGGATAGTGACAACCTGATAACATTTCAGCCCCCAGGACACCTACGATGACCCCCCAGCCCCCCTTCCCCCCGCCCGGGAGACCCTAAAATAACAACACACCAACCTCTCGGCAAACCCTGCCCTCCTCCCAGCAGGGCCGCCCAGAGGATTCAGGGGGCCTGGGGCAAAGCACTTTCGGGGGCCCCTTCCATAAAAAAAAGTTGCAATACTATAAATACTATATTCTAGTGGGGGCCCCTGCGGGGGGCGGGGTAAATTGCCCCACTTGCTCCCCCCGGGCGGCCCTGCCTCCCAGCCTGCACGGTGCAGCCCCCGCTTGGGAGGGAGTGGGGGGGCCCTTGGGGTTTGGGGGGGCAGGCGGGTGTGGAGGTGTCCCCCAGGAGCTCCACCCCATCTCACCGCCTCCCCTGCCCCGCAGTGCGGCCGAGGTGCCGGCGCCGGTTCTGGGCCAGCGGGTTCGGGCCATTTACGACTACGCCGGGCAGGAGCCGGACGAGCTGAGCTTCACCGCAGGTGAGTGACCCCCGGGGGGGCCCTGAGCCCCCCAGCCCATCCCCCGGCTGGGCCCTGCCACCCTGCTCCCCCACACCCCCAGCCCATCCCCTGGCTGGGCCCTGCCCCCCTGAGCCCCCCAGCCCATCCCCCGGCTGGGCCATGCCGCCCTGCTTCCCCACACCCCCAGCCCATCCCCTGGCTGAGCCCTGCCCTCCTGAGCCCCCCAACCCATCCCCTGGCTGGGCCCTGCCCCCCTGAGCCCCCCAGCCCATCCCCTGGCTGGGCCATGCCGCCCTGCTCCCCCACACCCCCAGCCCGTCCCCCGGCTGGGCCCTGCCAACCTGCTCCCCCCACACCCCCAGCCCGTCCCCCGGCTGGGCCCTGCCACCCTGCTCCCCCACACCCCCAGCCCATCCCCTGGCTGGGCCCTGCCCCCCTGAGCCCCCCAGCCCATCCCCCGGCTGGGCCCTGCCGCCCTGCTCCCCCACACCCCCAGCCCATCCCCTGGCTGAGCCCTGCCCTCCTGAGCCCCCCAACCCATCCCCTGGCTGGGCCCTGCCCCCCTGAGCCCCCCAGCCCATCCCCCGGCTGGGCCATGCCGCCCTGCTCCCCCACACCCCCAGCCCATCCCCTGGCTGAGCCCTGCCCCCTGAGCCCCCCAGCCCATCCCCTGGCTGGGCCATGCCGCCCTGCTCCCCCACACCCCCAGCCCACCCCTGGCTGAGCCCTGCCCTCCTGAGCCCCCCAGCCCATCCCCTGGCTGGGCCCTGCCGCCCTGCTCCCCCACACCCCCAGCCCATCCCCTGGCTGAGCCCTGCCCTCCTGAGCCCCCCAACCCATCCCCTGGCTGGGCCTTGCCCCCCCAATTCCCCCAGCCCATCCCCCAGCTCGGCCCTGCGCCCTCTAGCCCCATAGCCTATCCCCCGCTTGGGCCCTGCCCCCTGCCCCCCCCCGAGTCCCCCAGCTCATCCCCCGGCTGGGTCCTGCCACCGCTGAGCCTTCCTGCCCCTCCCAGCCCATCCCCCGGTTGGATCCTGACCCCCCCCCCCGGGACTCCCACACCGAGCCCTTCCCCTGACACAGCCCACCCCCACCCCACATACCCCCCTCCCCCAACAGACCTCATCCCCCCTGAATGAACCCCCAACCATGCTCCACTGTCCATCTGCTGACAGATCCAAGACACCCCCCCGCTGGACCCCCCCACACACACATACCCCACTCCCCCACAGACCCCACTCCGCACTGCCCCCAATGGATCCCCCTACCCCCCATGGACCCCATGCCCCTTAACGGATCCCGACCCCACTGAGCCCATCCCCCGACAGACCCCTCCCCTGATGGACCCAAACCCCACTGACTACCCCCGACCTCACCCCCCCGAACAGCCCCAATGAGCCCCCCCATCCCCTAACACGCTGCCTGTCCTTGCAGGGGAGGAGCTGACGAAGCTGGAGGAGCAGGACCCCCAGGGCTGGTGCAAGGGGGTGACGGATGGGGGGCGTGTGGGGCTGTACCCCGCCAACTACGTGCAGCCAGTGCCCTGACCTCGGAGCCCCTCTCTGTGGGGGGCTGCACCCCGCCACCCCCCGTCAGCTGCGGCAGGGATGAGAAGGGGGGACCCTACCCAGCCCCCCCAACAGCCAGTCCCCCATTTCCCCAAGTGGCCCCCAATCCACAGGCCCATCTGCCCGGGGGGCTGTTGGGGGAGAGATCTCAGGGAGCCCTGATAGCAAGTGACCCACCCTCCCACCCCCAGGCCCCATTTATGATTTCCCCCCCAGGTCCCCCGTGTCTGGGGCACCCCCGGCTCCTACAGAAACAACAATAAATTCTTAACCCCCCCCCCAGAGTCTGAGTCCATCCCTGACATGCAACACCCCCTCCCCGGACCCCCTACTCCCCAATGCGCCTCACTGCAGGGGCACCAGCAGAGCGGGGGGGGCAGGACTGGGCTAGCAGGGGGCTACAGGTCGGGAGTGAGGGGCAGACGGATGTGGGGGGCAGTAGAGGGGGTAGGATAGATGGGCCAAGGGGGGCTATACGGACGGTTATTGTGCAGGTTGGGGGGCTTCAGGGAGGGGGCAGGGAGGGTTATGGGCTGTGGGGAAGGGGGAAGGGGACAGGTATGGGGCTCTAAGGAGCATTATGGGGCAGTGGGGGAGGGGGAAGGTTATGGTTCAGATTGGGGGGCTGTGGAGAGGGCTGTGGGGAAGGGGGAAGGGTTGTGGAGCTGTGGGGAGGGCTATGGTGCAGGGAGGGGGCTGTGGGGAGGGTTATGGTGCAGGCTGTGGGGAGGGCTATGGGGCAGTGAGAGGGGAGGTCTATGGGGCTATGGGGTGGGGAGGGTTATGGTGCAGGCTGTGGGGAGGGCTATGGGGCAGTGAGGGGGGAGGTCTATGGGGCTGTGGGGATGGGGAGGGCTATGGTGCAGGCTGTGGGGAGGGCTATGGGGCAGTGAGAGGGGAGGTCTATGGGGCTGTGGGGGTGGGGAGGGTTATGGTGCAGGCTGTGGGGAGGGCTATGGGGCAGTGAGAGGGGAGGTCTATGGGGCTATGGGGTGGGGAGTGTTATCGTACAGGCTGTGGGCTGTGAGGAGGGCTATGGGGCAGTGGGAGGAGGTCTATGGGGCTATGGGGTGGGGAGGGTTATGGTGCAGGCTGTGGGGAGGGCTATGGGGCAGTGAGGGGGAGGTCTGTAGGGCTGTAGGGCTGGGGAGGGTTATGGTGCAGGCTGTGGGGAGGGCTATGGGGCAGTGAGAGGGGAGGTCTATGGGGCTGTGGGGGTGGGGAGGGTTATGGTGCATGCTGTGGGGAGGGCTATGGGCAGTGGGGGGGAGGTCTATGGGGCTGTGGGGTGGGGAGGGTTATGGTGCAGCCTGTGGGCTGTGGGGAGGGCTGTGGGGCAGTGAGGGGGGCGGTCTATGGGGCTGTGGGGGTGGGGAGGGTTATGGTGCAGGCTGTGGGGAGGGCTATGGGGCAGTGGATGGGGAGGTCTGTAGGGCTGTGGGGGTGGGGAGGGTTATGGTGCAGGCTGTGGGGAGGGCTATGGGGCAGTGAGAGGGGAGGTCTATGGATCTGTGGGGGTGGGGAGTGTTGTGGTGCAGGCTGTGGGCTGTGGGGAGGGCTGTGGGGCAGTGAGAGGGGAAGTCTATGGGGCTGTGGGGGTGGGGAGGGTTATGGTGCAGGCTGTGGGGAGGTCTATGGGGCAGTGGGGAGGAGGTCTATGGGGCTGTGGGGTGGGGAGGGTTATGGTGCAGCCTGTGGGCTGTGGGGAGGGCTGTGGGGCAGTGAGGGGGGCGGTCTATGAGGCTATGGGGTGGGGAGGGTTATGGTGCAGGCTGTGGGGAGAGCTATGGGGCAGTGAGTGGGAGATCTATGGGGCTGTGGGGTGGGGAGGGTTATGGTGCAGGCTGTGGGGAGGGCTGTGGAGCAGTGAGAGGGGAGGTCTGTGGGGCTGTGGGGGTGGGGAGGGTTATGGTGCAGGCTGTGGGGAGAGCTATGGGGCAGTGAGGGGGGAGGTCTATGGGGCTGTGGGGGTGGGGAGGGTTATGGTGCAGGCTGGGGGCTCTGGGGAGGGCTGTGGGTCTATGGAGCTGTGGGGAAGGGGGCAGGGTTTGAGGGGGGCCGAGAGGCAGGAGCCCCCCCCCCCGATCCCCACCCCCCTAGCCCAGCGCCCAGCTCCCGCCCCCAGCCAGGCCGTGGGGTGCCCCAGTGACACCCCACCCACGGCTGCCTTGCTGGCAGAGCCAGGACCAATGGGGTGCTGCACCCCGGGAGGCCTGGGCCAATCTGAGCCTGAGCCCCAGGGGCTCCCGCCAATCAGGCGCTGCACCCCAGGTGACCCAGCCAGTGGGAGGAGGCGGCTCCCAGGCCTGGGGACAGACGGTCTGACAGCCGCTGCCGTACCGGACGTGATGGGGGCCCCAGGCTGGGCCACCCTCCTGCTGCTGGCGCTCGGCACCCAGGCACTGATCCGGTGAGAGCCCCGGACGCCTGGGTCCTGTCTGGGAGGAGAGTGGGGTCTAGTGGTTGGGGGGGGGCTGGAAGCCAGGACTCCTGGGTTCTCTCCCTGGCTCTGGGAGGGGAGTGGGGGCGAGGGTTAGAGCAGGGGGGTTGGGAGCCAGGACTCCTGGGTTCTCCTCCCTGGCTCTGGGAGGGGAGTGGGGACTAGTGGTTAGAGGGGAGGGTCTGGAAGCCAGGAATCCTGGATTCCCTCCTGGCTCTGGGAGGGGAGTGGGGTCTAGTGGTTAGGGCAGGGGGGTTGGGAGCCAGGACTCCTGGGTTCTTTCCTGGGCTCTGGGAGGGGAGTGGGGTCTAGTGGTCGGAGCTGGGAGGCTGGGAGCCAGGAACTCCTGGGTTCTCTCTGGCTCTGGGAGGGTGTGGGGACTAGTGGTTAGAGGGGAAGGGTCTGGAAGCCAGGAATCCTGGATTCCCTCCTGGCTCTGGGAGGGGATTGGGGTCTAATGGTTAGAGCAGGGGGGTGCTGGTAGCCAGGACCTTCCTGGGTTCTCTCCATGGCTCTGGGAAGGGAGTGGTGTCTAGTGGCTAGAGCAGGGGGGTGCTGGGAGCCAGGACTCCTGGGTTCTCTCCATGGCTCTGGGAAGGAGTCTAATGGTTAGAACTGGTGGCTGGGAACTAGGACACCTGGGTTCTCTCCCCGCTGAGGGAGGGGGCGAGCGGGGTCATGGCTGGGATGACGCAGGTGCCAGCGTGGGCAAGGGGCTGCCTGGCACAGCAGATCAAAGGCTCCAGGTGCCCCACACGCTATGGGGATTTCTGAGCTTGGCTCCACCCAGCCAGTCCCCCGACCAGTCCAGCCAGTTCCAGGCCCTTGTGTGGGACTGGTATTTCCGCTGCTCCTATCTGGCCCCAGGGCGGGGACTTGCTGGCTTAGGGGGGCAGGGAAGGGGGTCCAGGGCCTGTCCCCTCCGGGGGGCACCAGGTCCCATCCGGCCCCAGGGCAGGGAATGGGGCCCGGGGCCTGTCCCCTCCGGGGGGCACCAGGTCCCACCCAGCCCCGGGGCAGGGACTGGCTGGCTCAGGGGGGCTGGGAATGGGGCCTGGGGCCTGTCCCCTCTAGGGGGCGCTGGCTCCCACCCAGCCCCGGGGCAGGGACTGGCTGGCTGGCTCAGGAGGGTAGGGGAGGTCCCTGGGGGGGGGGTCCCGTGGTTTCTCTGCACTGACCCCCCCTCCCTCCGGCAGGATCCCCCTGCGGAAGTTCCCTTCGGTCCGGAGCAGGTTCCGCGGGCCGGGGCTCCCCATTGCCAACCTGGGGGCTGGCAGGGGGCCCCACAGCCGCTCAGCTGGCCCCCAGCGTCTGCACAATTACATGGACGTGAGTGACCTCATGGGGCTGCTCAGCCTGGGGGGACTGCGCTGAAGGGGAGCAGGGAGAGGATGTGGGGGGCAGGGGGCTGTGCTGGGGGGTGATTTGGGGGGAAGAGGCTGATGCTGGGGGAGGTTTTGGAGGCTGGGAGGAGTCTTGGGGCAGGAGACGGCACTGGGGGACTGGGAGTGGGCGGGGGGCTCTGGGGGGCAGGGGATGGCACTGGGGGAATGGTAGGGGGCCGGGGCTCTGCGGGGCTGGAGGGGAGGGAGAGAGCAGGGGCTCTATGGGGCCAGAGCTGGGGGGGCCGGGGATGGCACCTGGGGGGATGGGAGTGGGTGGGGGTGCTGGGGGGCCAGGCTGGCTGCTGACCCTCGACGCTGACCCCCCCAGGCCAGTACTATGGGGAGATCGGGATCGGACGCCCCCCCAGCAGTTCAGCGTCGTCTTCGACACCGGCTCGTCCGACCTGTGGGTGCCTTCGGCCGGCTGCTGCCTCCTGCACCTGGCGTGCTGTGAGTGGGGGGGCTGGGGGGTGTCCGTCTGTCCCCCCTCTCCCCAGGGGTGCTCTGTCGGTGGGGCTGTGTCCGTCGGTCCTGGCCCCCCTCTCTCCTCCGGGGTGCACGGGGGGCTGTGTCGGGGGGGGGCTGTGTCTGTCTCTCCTGACCCCCCTCTCCCTCCAGGGGTGCACGAGGAGGCTCTGTTGGGGGGGGTTGTGTCCATCTGTCCCGTCCCCCTTCTCCCCTCAGTGTGCATGGGGGGCTTTGTCGGGGGGGGCTGTGTCTCTCTCTCCTGACCCCTCTCTCTCCTCAGGGGTGCAGGGAGGCCTCTGTCAGGGGGGCTGTCTGTACCTCCTGACCCCCCCTATTCCCCCAGGGGTGCAGGGAGGGCTCTGTCAGGGGGGCTGTCTGTCTCTCCTGACCCCCCCTATCTCCCCAGGGGTGCACAGAGGGCTCTGTCAGGGGGGCTGTCTGTCTCTCCTGACCCCCCCTCTCCCCCCAGGGGTGCAGGGAGGCCTCTGTCAGGGGCTGTCTGTCTCTCCTGACCCCCCCTCTCCCCCCAGGGGTGCAGGGAGGCCTCTGTCAGGGGCTGTCTGTCTTTCCTGACCCCCCCTCTCCCCCCAGGGGTGCAGGGAGGCCTCTGTCAGGGGGGCTGTCTGTCTCTCCTGACCCCCCCTCTCTCCTCAGGGGTGCACAGAGGGCTCTGTCAGGGGCTGTCTGTCTCTCCTGACCCCCCCTCTCCCCCCAGGGGTGCACACTCGCTACCACTCGCTCTTCTCCTGCACCCACAAACGCAACCACACCAAGTTCTCCATCCACTATGGGACCGGCAGCCTGAACGGTTTCCTCAGCCAGGACACAATCACCGTGAGTGAGGGCCCGGACGCCGGGGTTCTCTCCGTGGCTCAGGGAGGGCAGTGGGGTCCAGTGGTTGGAGCAGGGGGGGTTGGGAACCAGGACACCTGGGTTCTCTCTCCGGCTCGGGTAGGGCAGTGGGGTCCAGTGGTTGCGGGGGGAGGGGCCAGGAGCCAGGACTCCTGGGTTCCAGCCCAGCTCTGCTCCCAGGTGTCCAACCTGACGGTGGAGAACCAGACGTTCGCTGAAGCCATGGACCTGCCGGGGCTGGTGTTCGTGGCAGCCAAGTTCGACGGGATCCTGGGGATGGGGTACCCCAGCCTCTCGGTGCGCGGGGTCACCCCCGTCTTCGACAACATGATGGCGCAGGGGCTGCTGGACCAGAACGTCTTCTCCTTCCACCTCCGCAGGTCAGAGCCCCCGGACCCCGAGTCCCTCAGTGCCCTTTGGCCCCAGAGCCCCCCAGCGCCAGGACCCGAGTCTCTCAGTGCCCTTCGACCCCAGAGCCCCCAGCACCTGGACCCCTGAGCTCCCCAGCACCCAGACCCCTGAGCCCCCGGCACCTGGACCCCGAGTCCCTCAGTGCCCTTTGGCCCCAGAGCCCCCCAGCGCCCAGACCCCTGAGTCTCTCAGTGCCCTTCGACCCCAGAGCCCTCAGCACCTGGACCCCTGAGCTCCCCAGCACCCAGACCCCTGAGCCCCCGGCACCTGGACCCCGAGTCCCTCAGTGCCCTTTGGCCCCAGAGCCCCCCAGTGCCCGGACCCCTGAGCCCCTCGGTGTCCTCAGATCCCCGGCACCTGGACCCCAAAGCCCCCCAGCACCCAAGATCTCCTGGCCCAGCCCCCCAGCTCTCTCTTATCCCGGTTGCAGGGGCTCGGCGGACGGGGGCGAGCTGCTGCTGGGGGGCACGGACCCGGAGCTGCATGAGGGGGAGCTGCATTATGTGCCCGTGTCCCGCAAAGCCTACTGGCAGGTCAAGGTGGACAGGTGAGTACCCCCCGGACCCCCCTAAAGCCTCTGGAGCCCCCCCGAACTTCCCAAATGTCCCCAACTATCTGGGCTCCCTGGGACCCCTCCCAGTCCTCAGTCCTTGGACCCCCTGAACCCCCAGACCTCCATCTGATTCCCAGAACCCACCCACACCCAGACCTCCCCAACCCCAGGATCTCCCTTACCCCCCCCCCAGATTCCCAATATCCCCAAGCCTCTGGATTCTCCCTGACCCCCTGGGTCCCCACCTGACCCCCAGATTCCCCCTGGACCTCCCCAACCCTCTGCACCCCCCAGAACTGCCCCATGAGCCCTTGGACCCCCCCCCCACAAGCCTCTGGACCCTCCTCAACCACCTGGACCCCCACCTGACTCCCAGAACCCCCCAGGGTCCCCCAATTCCTCAGGACCCCCACCCAACCCCCAGATCCCCTGGACACCCCCCCCACCCAGCCCTCAGTACAGCCCTGGACCCCTATCTGACCCCCAGGCCCCTTGACCTCCAACCAACAGACAGCTCTCCTGCCCCCCCCCAATGCCCCCAACCTCCCAGAATTTCTCCTGGACCCCTCTGGACCCCCATAGATCTCCACCCGACCCCCCTGGGACGCCTGATCCCAAAGTCCCCCTGGCCCCCCAAACCACTCTCAGCCCCCCAAACCACCCGTGTTCAGTCCCAAAAACCAGGCCTGGACCCTCACACTCAACCCCCCAAAGCCCAGCCTGGAACCCCCATCTGGCCCCTAAATCCCTCCCCACCCCCTGTCCCCCATCCTCCCCTTGACCCCCCCTCCCGGCCTCCCCTCTCCACAGGATCCGGGTGAAGAAGGCCCAGGGGGAGCACCAGTGCAAGGGGCTGTCTCTCTGCCGGGGGGGCTGCCAGGCCATTGTGGACACAGGCACCTCCCTCATCGCGGGC